>NC_134358.1:174125813-174425813 GCF_048569485.1 Anomaloglossus baeobatrachus
CTGAAAATAACTTCTTTACTTCCTTGCCTGACCCGTGGGACTCTGTATCCCGACCTCCAGCATGGACATGTGATGTAGACTCATGACTGCTGCAGTGATCGCACATGTCGGCAGGCCATCCTGGAGGCCGGGGTACAGAATCATTCTGGAGGTCACTTAGAATTATCCCGGAGACACTTCATCTGGAATCTGTCGCGCACAGTGGCACAAATATGTAAGGCGGCTTTCACACTACGTTTTTTTAACATGCATCATGAACGTTTTTTTTTTAACGCAAAAACGGATTCAGTGCAAATGCGTTTTTATTTCAATGCATTTGCAATGGACTTGCGTCAACATGTGTTCACATGCGTTTCCGTGCGTTATAGTGAGGATCCAGCGACTTGTAGTTTAACTTTTTTCAAAAACGCTACTTGTAGCGTTTTTAAGCTGCGTCCAAATACTGTTTTTCACTGGATCCTGACTAAACAGCACGCAAACGCATGTGAACGCTGGCATGCTGATAGACAAAATCCTGCTTGCTCTACTGAGCATGCCCAGAAACCAGCCTGGCGTGATCAGTCTCTCCCCCCCCCCCCCTTCCTCCCTCTCTCTCCTCCACCTGAGAGCGGTGGACGCTCGTAACCAAGGTAAATATCAGGTAACCAAGCAAAGCACTTCGCTTAGTTACCCGATGTTTACCTTGGTTACCATCGTCTGCAGCTGTCAGATGCCGGCTCCCAGTCTATCACGTTCAGTTCCCCTCACTCCCGATCACATGACTTCAATGCCCGCCCATAAACTTCAAGTGGCAGGATCCTGCAATATAAAGCCTGCTTTACATGTTACGATTCTGCATACGATATCGTATGCGATTGTAACCGCCCCCATCGTATGTGCGGCACGTTCAATTTTGTTGAATGTGCCGCACAAACGAATAGTCACACGTACTTACCCGTCCATACAACCTCGATGTGGGCGGCGAACGTCCACTTCCTGGAGTGGGAGGGACGTTCGGCGTCACATGACGTCACGCGACCGCCGGTCAATAGAAGCGGAGGGGCGGAGATGAGTGGGACGTAAACATCCCGCCCACCTCATTCCTTCCTTCCTTCCTTCCTTCCGCATTGTGGGCCGGGAGCCGCAGGACGCAGTTAAGATCTGTTCATCGTTCCCGGGGTGTCACACACTGCGATGTGTGCTACCCCGGGTACGATGAACAATCTGACGTTCAATTCATGAGGAGTGAACGATGTGCGTGCGATGAACATTTTACCGTTCAATCGCACGTAGCTGTTACACACTACAATGTACCTTACGATGCCGGATGTGCGTCACTTACGACGTGACCCCGCCGACACATCGTAACATATATTGTAGTGTGTAAAGCGGGCTTTACACTTGCGTTTGCATGCGTTTTTCTTTGTAAAAACAGGATCCACTTTTACAGCAAAAAAACGTTCATGAAGCATGTTAAACAAACGTAGTGTGAAAGCAGCCTAATCTGCTGTTCTACTCATTAAATAAAATGTAAGCTCATATCATTAAAACAGTTATCAGAGTGTTGATACTCATAGCCCAATGTTAGGATAGCACATCAATATCATATCAGAGAAGGTTTAACCACCGGTAACCAGGAGTGTTCCAACAAAGTCAGAAGACTCAGCACAGATGAAATCAGAGCGTTCAATGTGGGTACAACAAGCAAAGAGCAAAAACAGTGCGGCTCCCAGTGCCGATGGTTATAACTACAACATGGGCTGAGGTCGGGGATAGTAAATAAAGAAACCTCATGAGTTTAGCTGAGTCAAGATCAGCTGAGGACTCTAGTGTCGGCCGACTTGTTCTGTGTCCCTCTGCATCCATCGCAGCGTGTGCGGGCTGTGAGGTCAGCTGAGTTCAGATTAGCCAACTCCAGTGCCGACTGAACTCAGCTGACCTCACAGCCCACACACGCTGCGATGGATGCAGCGAGACTCAGAACAAGTAATCGACAGATACTGGAGTCATCTAAGCTGATTACTTGTTCTGCTGGCTGTGTGGTCAGAAGTAGGGATGAGCGAGAAGTAAAATGCTCAGGTGCTCGATAGGCGAAGCCCATGTCGTTTTTTTTTTTTTTTTATTTTTTATTTTAAAAATTCATTAAAAAAAAAAAACAAACACACAACCATAACCCTTGGGTTAGGGGTTAAAAAAAAAAAAAAGTGGGCTCCCGCTGCATTTTCTATTGCTAAGGGTAACCCAAGCAGCTACTGGCTGCTAACCCACACACTAACCTCACTAGCAATGAAAAATCCAGGAAAGCCTTTCCTTTTTTTTTTTATTTTTTTTTTTACCCAAAAACTAAAAAAAAAAAAAAAAAAAAAAAACAAACGTGGGCTTTGTCCTATTTCTGTATGCCAGCGAGGTGCAGCAGGCAGGTACGGGCTGCCCCCAGCTGCTTATTTGTACCCGGCTGGGAACCAAAAATATAGGGAAGCCCTTTTTTGATTATTTCATGACGTAATTAAAAAAAAAAAAAAATGACATGGGCTTCGCCCAATTTTTGTGTCCAGCGAGGTGCAACTAGGCTTCTGGGGATTGGAATCGGCAGCGCAGGGTAGCCCAAGTTTTCTGGCCCTCACCCCGCTGCGAATTGCAGTCCACAGCCACCCCAGAAAATGGCGCTTTCATAGAAGCGCCATCTTCTGGCGCTGTATCTAAGTCTTCCAGCGGCCCTGGTGCCAGGTGGCACGCTGGGTAAAAAGGGGTTAATACCAGCTTTGTTTTACCAGCTGATATAAAACCCAAGATTCTTAATGTTAGGCCAAGTTTGCCCCGGCCATTAAGAATCTCCAGTAAAGGGTTAAAAAAAAAAAAAAAAATCACAGAAAAAATATTTTATTAGAAATAAATACACAGACACACTTGGAGACTCCATCTTTATTACTCTCTCTCTCACCCCTCCACAATTCTGGTCTTCTTTCTTCTGTCTTCTGTCTTCAACTGATGCAGCTCCACTAGAAAGCACAGGGAGGAACTACTTTCTGGGCATGCTCAGTGCTGAAAACAGGATCCTGCCTACCAGAATGCGGTGACTTCCGATATAGCAGGATCCGGCTCATTGAAAAGCATTGCAGGTACCACTGCCTGCAATATGAAGGATCCAGTGAGATGCAGTATTTTGTCGGAGGTCAAAAACGCTACAAGTAGCATTTTTGAAAAAGGATATATTACTGCATCTCACCGGATCCAGTGTGTGACGCACACAACCACAAGTGAACGCATATTGCCGTGATTCCATTGCAAATGCATTGAAATGACAACGCATTTGTAAAGGATTCGGTCATATGCGGTTTGCGGTTTTTTTTGCCGACCGGCAAAAAAATACTGATGTGAAAGCAGCCTAACAGGACATTGTGCTTCTGCAATCTGCGTGGCGCACCCTTCTGATTCACAGTGATTGAGTGGCGCGATCTTAGCTGAGGCTCGCTACACTCATGGTCATATTGACAGCTGCTACATCTGTATCAAACCATAGAATGAAATCTCTCCAAAAACACATATGAAAAGACCTCACCCTTATCCCTACTGGATTGCATGTGATTTCAGCTTCACCATGTGCTATGCATACTGATCCTAGTCTTTGAGAAGACCACCATTCTCAAGGACCACTTTTCAAAACAATTTTGGGTGGTAGTCTCAAGGTTTCAACGTGTAATGATAAATCATTTACCTTAATGAATCCCTTGCTGCTCCTTAGCAACTGACATCACAGACATGATATACATGGGACCATTGTGTACTGAGCATGTGCATAATAGTCACCCACCCCCTTCCACTATGGAGCAGTGTTCATTCACAAGCACAGGAGTCACAATGAATGCAAATGTGTTGTTCAAAGCAAACATGTCAAGGGTGCTAATGATCTGTTCTATGGAGGACAGTGATCACAGACTAAACAAATATAATCCACTGGCAGTTACTATTTTTGCCTGTATTTCCCCTCTAATGGATTATTCAATGTTTAGTACTATTGTTATTGACTTACTTTTGTCCGTATAGTGTACATGTGTATTGGAATCACTTTTTAATTGCTGAACTCAGGTTTTTCCCTCAGTCCCATTGCAACAGAGGTCATTGAATTTGAGTGTTGTACCTAAATAGTGTCACATCTTCACCAGAGCCTGCTTCTCTCGCCAGTATCCACTCTGCGGTCATTGCTGGTGATAGAAGAGATGTTGGACCTAGAAGCTGTGGAAGACGCAGGCTCTGTCCATCCACCAACGTTGTAGCGGCTGGGACCTGCAGTCATGTCCAGTCTGACAGTATAGGGGGGTGTGTGTGTGTGTGTGTGTGTGTGTGTGTGTGTGTGTGTGTGTGTGTGTGTGTGTGTGTGTGTGTGTGTGTGTGTGTGTGTGTGTGTGTGTGTGTGTGTGTGTGTGTGTGTGTGCTGTTCCACTGAAGTTATCAGCTCCTTGTTTCAGCCAATTGGAAAGCACCACACCCTACTAAATCTTCCAGCTGGAAGCTGCTAAATATAGCTTTGCTCTTCCCTGGTTAGGTATGCGTTTGCTACTCCTGTTTAGTATTGGGTTTTCCTGTTTTAACCTTGGCTTGTTTATGGACGCTTCTCCTGCCAGACCATTTTGTACCTTTCTTCCCTCTTGGTTTTGACAAGGCTACCTAACTATTCTTCCGGCCAGCTTGTGCCACAGATCAGCAGCTGACTCTGTGGCCTTTTCCCAGGGACCCCTGTGTAAGTCCATATCGCTCTTTAGAGGTTAAAGGGTGAAGGCCAGGGCTACGCCCAGGGCTCTGGGAAACTGAGTAGCTTGCGCCAAGTCTGTTTGTGTTAATCATTTTTGGGGCTGATAGGCGACTACTGACAGAGCCCCCTTTACAAATAGTATGTCTTCATTATTACAAGTCAGTTAGTTCAATTACTTCCCTAGCAAATATTCCATGATCACCTGTTAGTAATATTACTGAAACATGGAAATGTTTAGGAAATACAGAATCTCTGCCACAAAGTGAAAGATGACATAAAGTTAGAGTGGGGTGACTTAGTGCTAAGCGTTATAGTGCATAAGTCACCAATTCTCTACAAATTGAGTCAGTGGAGTTCCAAACCTCTTCTAACATTAATATCAGCATGAATATCGTACGCTCGACAGCTTCATGGTATGTGTTTCTATAGCCGAGTAGCTGCATACAAGCCTCACATCACCAAGCGTCAGGTGGAGTGGGGTAAGGTACACTGCTAATGGATTCTGGAGCAGAGCATAGTTTTCTGTGCAATGACAAATCACACTTCTCTATATGACAGTCTGATGGATGAGCTTGGATTTGAAAAAGCCAAGAGGATGTTATTTGACTGCACTGTGCTAACTAGAAAAATTGGTGGAAGATAGCTAATACTATGAGGTGGTTTTTAAGGTGTCAGAGTAAAGGCCCCCATTACACGCAACGACATTGCTAATGAGATGTCGTTGGGGTCACGGAATTCGTGACGCACATCCGGCCTCGTTAGCGACGTCGTTGCTTGTGACACGTACGAGCGACCGCTAACTATGCAAAATACTTACCAAATGGTTGATTGTTGACACGTCGTCCATTTCCAAAATATTGTTGCTGCTTTTGAACGCAGGTTGTTCGTCGTTCCTGAGCCAGCACACATCGCTACGTGTGACACCCCAGGAACGACGAACAACAGCATACCTGCGTCCTCCGGCAACGAGGTGGGCGTGACTTTCATGCGGCTGCTCTCCGCCCCTCCACTTCTATTGGATGCCTGCCATGTGACGTCGCTGTGACGCTGCACGAACCGCCCCCTTAGAAAAAAGAGTTTGTTCGCCGGCCACAGTGACGTCGCTGGGAAGGTAAGTATGTGTGACGGGTACTAGCGATATTGTGCGCCACGGGCAGAGATTTGCCCGTGACGCACAAACGATGGGGGCGGGTGCTTTCACAAGCGACATCGCTAGCGATGTCGCTGCGTGTAAAGCGCCCTTTAGTCTCTTAATTTGAGGAAGGAAATCTTAATGCTTCAGCATACCGGGACATTTTGAATAGTTAGCTTTCAACTCTGTAGGGAAAATTTGGTGAAGGTTCTTTTTATTTGACTGTGCCTGATGCACAAAGCAAAGTCCATAAAGGCACAGATGATAGTTTGGTGTGGAAGAGCATGATAGCTACACAGAACCCTGACCTCAACATCATCCAATACCTTTGAGGTTGGAGATAGGACAGAGATTGTGAGCCTGGCTTTCTCATCCAACATCAGTGTCTGACCTCACAAATATTCTTCTAGATGAATGGGTAAAAATCCCTACAGACACTCCAAAATCTTGTAGAAAGCATTCCAAGAAGAGTGGGCGCAGTGGTACCAATTTTATATTAATGGCTCTGGATTTAGATAGAGAAGTCATGATAGCTCTTATTGGTGTACTATGCAGGTGTCCCAGCAGTATTGTCCACATACTGTAGTGTACATGTCCATGCTGTCTTATGTACAATCTTATTCAATATGTAATGTAACTTGTTTGAGACTACATGTCCAGTCTGCCGCTCTTGTGCCAATTCATAAAGCATATACATTTGCCCTAGTAAATTCACCCATCTAACAAAGCTTGGAGTCCACTGATTGACTTACATGACTACATTAGCGTCCTATTCACTTTGTCACATAAATCAGAATCCATTGGCAGCCATAATTCCATTCATTTCCAGCTAACTGAAAAGTAAGACTGGTAAAAAATGCAAAACCTGTCTGTCACATAATGCTAAATAATCATCCATTTTTCCTTTCACGATATTATCTTTCTATTGCTGATATCATTTTCTCTATAAAAGGTTTTTTCTTTTTCTGGTAATTGCAAGTGACCTTACTTAGATTAGTTTAGCAGTCCCAGGGAAATGTCAGCTGGAACTTTATGCAATGAAGATAAATGAGATATTCCGCAGTCAGATCGCTTCATAAATGGAATACCAATACCTGTACTATGCGTAATGGACATTTATTTAGGTATCATACAATGATGGAGACAAGCACCGTAACCTTTGGCTGTCCAGGCATGCTGGCAATGGTAGTTTTGCAACAGCATGAGAAGCACAGGTTGGAGACTGACTTAAAGGGGCTGTTCACAACTCGGACAACTCCTTCTTAAATACCATAATTCCCCGAGGATAATAAAATAACAGATACCTCCCACACTGGCACCACTATAGCAATGTTAGCGCCAGGGCTCTCGTGACATTATGCCACCTGTGCGCTGCAACCAATCAATGCCAATGAATTGACTGCAGTTCTCACACTTCTTTTGTATTTGAGGTTTATGTGAAGGAAATGTGAGCAGACCACATGGAGGGAAATGTTTTATGTTGCAATTTTAATACGATCAATTAAGGAAAAAACAATATTTCTTTCAAATAAAATGTAAGTACAAATTACGTTAGCCGTATGACCATGAGCATACTGCAGGTCTGTACAAGGTGCAATGCAATGCCGTTGAGCACCACCGGAATCCTTTTCTTTGTATTTAGAAGTCCACTCTTTTGTCACACTGAGAAATAGCATGTGAGTAGTGCTGGATTTTCACTAATTTTTCTTGTCTGTACAAGGTGCAAGTAGTATGGAACCAAAAATAAGCACTTATAGAAATCTACTGGCTTATACTGTAGACCTCTGTATGAATTGGATTTTATTTCTACCATGTGTCAAATTAGAGGTTGCCAGCTTCTAGAGTATCTTTGTAATACAATGTCATTCTGTGTCTATGGATATGAAGTAAGTGAACTAAAGAAGTGTTGGGCCTATATATGCTATCATAAGGCTTCTTGTGCTACTCTGCTACACTATATTGACAAAAGTACTGGGACAACTACACACAACACCTATAGAGATGGTCCTCCATTTCACCCATAACAGCTTGCTAACATCTGGGAAGGCTTTGTACAAAATATTGTAGTGTGTCTGTGGGAATTTCTGCCCATCCATCCGGAAGAGCATTTGTGAGATCTGATACCGGAATGAACCAGAATGAAGACTGAGTCAGACCCTCTCACTCAACACTGAAGGTGTTTGATGGAGTTGAAGTCAAGGGTCAGTGCTGTTAAGTCAAGTTCTTCCACACCAAAGTCATGCAACCATACCTTTACTGCCCTTCATTTGTGCACTGAGGCACAGTCAGGCTAGAAAAGACCCTTCCCCAAACTGTTCTCACAAAATTAGATGCATACATATGCTGAAGCATTAAGATTTCTCTTCGCTATAACTAAGGAGCCTAGGTCGACCACTGAAAAACAACCCCATAGTTACCTCTCCTCCACCATATATTACAGCCGGCACTCTACAGACAGGCAGGTAAAGTTCTTCGGGCAGTCTACAAACCCAGACTTGTCCATACAGCCAAATAGAGAAGAGTGATTCACCACCCCATCTGACGCTTCACATTGTGCTTTATAATGTAAGGATTGTATGAAAGTACTTGGACGTGGAAACGCAAGACATGAAGCTCCCGGCACTCAGTTTTTGTGTTGCTGTTAATTCTGAGGAAGTTTGCACTCTGTAGATATGAAGTCAGCAGAGAATTGGCAACTTTAGTAATTGGCAACCTCCCTTTGTAACTTTATGTGGTCTTCCATTTTGTGACTGAGTTGCTGTGGATCCTAAACACTTCCACTTTTCAATATTATCATTAAGAGTTGATATTGGATTATTATTATCCACTACTAGGACAACCCTTTCTGATTCTACATGGTTCCCTCAGGTAAAATAAAAAGTCTATACTCCCTTCCAGTGTCGGAGCTGTTTCAGTGGTGCCGCCTGCTTGTTGATGAACTCGTTTGGCTGAAGGCCAGGAGAAAGAAGCCGGCTCTGATTGGATATGGAGCTCGCATGACGTCACAACGTCACGTGAGCCCTAGAAGTGCAAGCTGCTGCGTCACAAGAACTGCTCTAGAATGGGAGGTGAGTAAAGGGCTTTTTTATTTTATCTGGGGGAAACGTGAAATCAAAAGGGGTTGTCCTAGAGTGTACAACCCCTTTTAAGGAGGAAAGAAATTTATTAAGTTACTTGTTACAACAGTGGTGTCCTGTTACAGGACCACATTGGTATAAGTGAACTCTTTAGAATGAACCTTTTATAGTACAAATGTTTGTGGAGGCAGAGTCTATGACGAGGAGCTGAATTATATATACATCTGTGGTATTTGGGCTAAATGAAAAACCTGAATTCAACTGAAGCCTCTTTCAGACATCAATCAGTTATGCAAGTGTTCTGTCCATGTTTTTCACTGATAGACTATAATGGGCTTGTAGTCTATGGGGCTGTTCACATGTTTGTTATTTTTGCGGTCCACAGAAAAATCATGGAGACGTGATTGTTTTTTATCTCAGCCACGGATCAAAAATAGTCAATGGGTTCAGGAAAATCAATGACCACACACGGACGACATCAATGTGCAGTGTATGTGCTGTCTGTAATTAACATTGTATGCATAGGAGAAATTTTACAATTTTGTATTTTCCTTCATTGAAAAATTACTAAAACTAATGGTAAAAACTGACATACAGAACAAATACTGATGAAACTCGGATCCAAAACACTGATGAGATGGTTCATGTGCTTATAAACGAGAAAAATTACTGACATTTGAATGAGGCCTAAAAATAACATTTGTCCATCTAGTGCTTGGGCTTAAGGCCTTAAGGCTGCTTTACACGCAGCGACATCGCTAGCGATGTCGCTGGTGAAAGCACCCGCCCCTGTCGGTTGTGAGTCACAGGCAAATCGCTGCCCATGGCGCACAAGATCGCTAGGACCCGTCACACGTACTTACCTGCCTAGCGACGTCACTGTGGCCGGGGAACCGCCTCCTTTCTAAGGGGGCGGTTCGTGCCGCATCACAGTGACGTCACACGGCAGCCGTCCAATAGAAGCGGAGGGGTGGAGAGCAGCCGAAAGAAAGTGACGCCCACCTCGTTGCCAGAGGACGCAGGCACGGTGTTGTTCCTGGGGTGTTACACGTAGCGATGTGTGCTGCCTCAGGAATGACTAACAACCTGCGTCCTGCAACAGCAACGATATTTGATATTAGAACGACGTGTCAACGAGCAATGATTAGGTGAGTAATTTTGATAGTTAGCGGTCGTTCGTACGTTTCACACGCAACGACGTCGCTAACAAGGCCGGATGTGAGTCACAAATTCCGTGACCCAAACGACATCTCATTAGTGATGTTGTTGCGTGTAAAGCCCCTTTAGGTTATTCAAGTGCAGCTAATGTTGTGTATGTAACAGTGTCCCTAATAATGGCTGTGGATTATTGAGGACTTCCTTATATAAAAATGGCAGCAACTAAAAGCTGACAAGTCATTTGTCTTTGCCGTACACTGGACATCCAGGTGGCCGACCACTAAGAGCAGCTTAATTATAGAATGTTAAAGTTGGAAGGGATCTCCAGGGTCATCTAGTCTAACCCCCTACTCCCAGCAGAATTCACTATATCATCCCACAAAGATGTCTGTCCAGCCTTTTTTTTTTTTTTTTTAAGCTCTCCATAATGGAGGACTCATCGCCTCTTGTGAGAGCTTGTGCCATTCGTTGATCACCCCTCACTGTCAAAAAGGTTTTTTTAATATCTAATTAGTTTCATCCCATTGCTTCTGGTGTTTCCTTGTGCAAATAAGAATAGGGCTAATCCTTCTATAGTGTGACAGCCCTTGAGATATTTGTAGACAGCTATTACGGTAAGTCTCTTCTGCAAACCAGTCACCATTCTGGTTTCTCTTCTCTGAACTTGCTCCAGTTTGTTGATGTGCCCAGAACTGGACATAGTATTCCAGATGAGGTCTGACCAAGCTTTTGCATCTTCCACATGGATTGTTACCAAGATGCCCTATAACCCTTAATGACAAATACACCTGCATAGTTGAAGCCTCATTAATGGCTGAGCAGGGCTATTCAGGCTGGAGGACATGGTTTTTAAAGATGCAAATTAAATGGGTTTTTTTGTAATAAGATTTGGGAATAAAGCTTTTTTTGGTTTGCAAAATGCTGATAAGGTCTCTACAATTTCATGGAAATGTGAAGTCTTTGAGCCAGAACAGACAACTCTTGATTACACTTGTAGCAAATGAAATTATACAGCATGCGAACAGCAATTTACCTAAAATGTTACCAAGTATATACATTTTCCAATACATTAGAATTGGTTTTATATTTCTTAATAATAGTATATCACAATACTGCGCAATTACGATACAAAACCTTGATAGGGCGGCATCACAATCCTCCTAATGTGCCATTGTTTCTGTGACAGTCTGGACAAACGGAAACATTAACAAAAACAAACCACATTTGAACTCCGTTCGTGTCATTGCAGTCTATCAGGGGTTCATCTGAATCACGTTTTTTTTAGGGGGATTCAGCCAGAAACCATGAACATACTGCAAAAATGCAGTGTGAGCAGGGCCTTACTGGATAGATCCCCTTTCACCTGAATACTTTATCACATTCTATAGAAGCCTGGAATTATTCCCTAGACATCATGGTCCTGATTCATCACTGATGTTTCTCCTCTTTTCTGGTGTAACTTGCTCTTTATAAATGGCTTTAGTATTTACACCTTATTCTCTATTAATTTTGTATCATTTTTGAACCTTAATTATTTTTTTTTTTCTACATTTTCCTGGACAACTTCTCTTATCCAGATGTTTTGGACACATGCATGAATTGTGACTTATCCCAAATGTCACATTGTTTTGGCACGTCTCTCTCCAGTCTCTGCCCGGGGTAGGGTTTCTGGGGGAGTTTTTATTTTGGCACAGCTGAAGACTAGCTTGTGACATTTTAAACTATTTATATATTCTACTCTAAAGACAACAAAAATGTTTAAAACTAAAAATATACAGCATTTTTGACTTTGCAGATTCAAGAACTGTGTGCAAAAACACAACAAATACCACAAGACAAAAAAGAAAAGTGACTGACTTAAAAAAAAAATTCAAATGATACATCAGGGCCTACAGTGAGTTGAAAAAGCATTCCTACCTGGTAAACTTTGTCACTGTGAATATGCTTTGATCTAAAACATTCCATTGTAGCTCCAGCAGTGTCGGGTCGGTTTTCCTGCTAAAAACTGAATCCTCGGTCTCGTCTTTTGCAGACTCTTAGGGTATGTGCGCACGTTGCTTTTTACCTGCTTTTTACCTGCTTTTTTGCTGCTTTTTCTTCTGCGCTGTTTATTGCCAAAATGGATGTGTTCTTCTATTCAAGCAAAGTCTATGGGAATTTGGGTTTCTTGTTCACACTATGTTGTTCAAAATGCTGCCTTTTTGTGGCAGAACTTTGGTCAAAAACTCAGCTTTTCAAAGAAGCAACATGTCAATTGTTTTTGCCATTTGGGTTTTGCACTGCAAAGCTGAGTTTTTGACCAAAGTTCTGCCACAAAAAGGCAGCATTTTGAACAACATAGTGTGAACAAGAAACCCAAATTCCCATAGACTTTGCTTGAATAGAAGAACACATCCATTTTGGCATTAAACAGCGCAGAAGAAAAAGCAGCAAAAAAGCAGGTAAAAAGCAGGTAAAAAGCAACGTGCGCACATACCCTTAACAGGTTTTCCTTGAGGATTCCCCACAGTCTCAAGTCATCTTCCCATCAACTCTGACCGCTTCCCTGTCCCGACGCTTCAGTAAAGGAGGACTCTGCTTCCCACACTCACTCGTCCACCCACCTATCGCAATAGGCTAACAATGAGCTAAGTGCACCCCACAGTCAGATCTCACATTCACATCACACTTATTGCTGCCACCATTCCCTGTTTTGCTAGACCAGCGACATATCTGTACTGGGTCACACACTAGCACACAAATCACTCAATTTTCCACGAGACAGTACTCTTCTTGCACTCTAGCATACACAGGGTAACACAACCAAGCTATTCTCACCCTTTTCAAGGTTTGCCGGTTCGTATAAAGCAGCAAGGTACAAACTTACACAAAGAGTACAGTGCTTAAAATAAGTTACAAAAGATGAGATGCATAAGGCTGCTTTCACACATCAGGTTTTTGCTGTGTGGCACAACCCGGCGCTTTACAGAAAAAACGCATTTTTTTTTTTGCCGCCGGGTGCGGTTTTTCCTCAAAGACTTTTATTAGCGCCGGATTGTGCCGCATGTACTCGCGTTTCATCCGGTTTTTGCCGGTTGTGGCAAAAATCGTCACTCCGGCGGCTGCACAAGACGCAGAGAGGAACTTTTTTGCCAGCGTCAAAAAACTGCATAGCGCCGCATGCGGCGCCGTGCGGTATGGTGCATAATGAAAGTCTATGCACGCCGAATCCGGTGGCATGCATCAAACGCCGGAAGCATGTACCGGATTCGGTTTTTACTTCTGAGCATGCCCAGAAGTGAGAAATTCATTGCTTGTCAGAAAATATCTCTGTCTCTGGCCCAAGAAAATCGGTGCGAATGCAGTGCGATAAAATATCGCATTCCACTCGCACCAATTCTAGCCTGTGTGTCAGCACACGAGCGATTATTTTCTCAGTCCTAATCGGACCGAGAAAAGAATGGCAGCATGCTGTGATTGTAATGCGAGACTCTTTCTCTCGCACCCATTCAAGTAAATGGGGCGAGAGAAAAATCGCACTGCACTCGCGGTACTCCGGTGTACCGTGCGTACAGAGCAAGAATCGCAATAGCTGGCTACGGACGCGAGAGGGAGATAAATCCCTCCCCTCCTGAGAGCCGGACCGCCCCCCGCAGCTGTGGTCCGCTCGCACAGTCGGACCCCAGTCGCAGGGATACTAGCATGACACTCGGCTCCTGCTGTGCTGCCAGCGCGAGCAGAGTGTCATGTGAGCATCGCAGTAGTGCCCCGTGTGGCCCCAGCCTCTCACTCTGGGCTCTTCTCCACTTGCGATTTCTATGTGCGAGTGCGATCTGATAGAAAATCTGATCTCACTCGCACCAGTGTTAATCAATGAGGCCGTGTCCTCTTGCTAAATGTTTTACGGCACGTCTCCTGCTCTCAGTGAAATCACAGAGTCTCAGCTCTCGCACCCCCATGCAATCCTATGGGAGCGAGAAAAAAAAATCAGAATCCAGGTGGCATGCGCATGTCATACAGATGCTATGTGAGGAAAAAAACCACACACCGTACGCAGATCATACACAGGACACTCGATTCACATTTGTAGCAGAGTGTCGCTGTGAATTTGTGAATTTGTAAATGCAAGTGGAGAAGAGCCCTCTCTCTCACACTCACACTCACTGACTCATTCACCCACTCACCGATCACTGGCGCCTCGCTGCACGGCTGTCACACTGCTGGCGGCTTCTCCTGATTTGAAAATGCCGGCCGCCCATTATTCAATCTCGTATTCACTGCTTTCCCCACCCACCGGCGCCTATGATTGGTTGCAGGCAGACACACCCCCACGATGAGTGACATAAATAAATAATTAAAAAAAAAACGGTGTGCGGTCCCCCCCAATTTTGATACCAGCCAGGATAAAACCACACGGCTGAAGGCTGGTATTCTCAGAATGGGGAGCCCCACGTTATCGGGAGCCCATCACCCTAAAAATATGAACCATTAGATGCGACAGTCCTAGAACTCTACCCGGCTCATCCCGAATTGCCCTGGTGCGGTGGCAATCGGGGTAATAAGGGGTTAATCATGGCAGGCATCTATGAGACACCCCAATGATTAACCTGGAAGTGAAAGTAAATAAACACATACACCCAAAAAAGTACTTTATTTGGAATAAAAGACAAAAAAAACCACCCTCTTTCACCACTTTATTCAAATCCCCAAATACCCCTCCAGGTTCGACGTAATCCACAGAGGTCCTGCGACGCTTTCAGCTCTGCTACATGAAGCTGAAAGGAGCGCTATAGAACACCGCCGCTCCTGTGAGCTCCACGCAGAAACTGAAGTGCATCGCGCTGTCAGCGGGGACGTCACTGAGGTAGTGCCGTGGTGTGTGTGTGTGTGGTGATGATGAGTGCGGGAGTGCCGGGGTGTGCGGTGATGATGCGTGCGGGAGTGTCCTGGTGTGCGGTGATGATGCGTGCGGGAGTTCAGGTGTGTGCGGTGATGCTGCATGCGGGAGTGCAGGTGTGTGCAATCATGATGGGGGCGGTAGTGCCTGCGTGCGTGGTGATGATGCGTGCAGTAGTGCCGGTGTGTGCGGTCATGATGGAGGCGGTAGTGCCGGTGTTTGTGCGGGGATGATGGGGTCTCTCTCTCTCTCTCTCAGCAAAAAAAAAACAAAAACAAAAAAAAAAAAACCACACACAAAAAAAAAAAAAACGGATCCATTTTTTACCGGATCCGTCGCATCAGTTTTTACACAATCAGAGACAGACCCGTTGCATCAGGCACAAACCGGATTGTGCCCGATTGCAAAAAAACGATGTGTGAAAGCAGCCTAATACAGGCAATAACAGTATAAAATAAAAGGGCTAAAATACAGATAAGTCTTACAAATTGGAGCCGGAAGAGCTTATGGCGATATAAGAATGCCACGGTAAGTGTGGACAGATCTGCAATACTCATTGCTTCTCCTGAGGTCTGACCATGAATTTTAGTAGATGAGATGTTATAAAGGGGTCTACCAGACCCCTCACTCCATTCCCTTAAGTGAGGTAAGAGGGAAAGACTGATTTTAATTTGATTTTAATCCAATTTTAGGCTATATTTCTGCTGTCAATCAGAATTTCCTCCAGGACGTGCCAAGAGAAATAATACGGCTGTTATCTTACTGAACATCATTCCTGTATGTGTTATATATATATACACACTACAGTTCAAAAGTTTAGGGTCACCCAGACAATTTTGTTTTATCCATGAAAAGTCTTATTTTTATTTATCAAATGAGTTACATAATTAATAGAAAATATAGTCCAGACATTGACTAGGTTAGAAATAATGATTTTTACTTGAAATAATAATTTTCTCCTTCAAACTTTGCTTTCATCCCAGAATGCTCCTTTGCAGCAATTCCAGCTGTGCAGACCTTTGGCATTCTAGCTGTTAATTTGATGAGGTAATCTGGGGATATTTCACCCCGTGCTTCCAGAAGCCCCTCCCACAAGTTGGATTGGCTTGATGGGCACGTTTTGCGCACCATATGGTCAAGCTGTATAAGGAAAAATTCTCCAGCGTCCGCTCTTCTAAAATTAATTTTAAAGCAAATTTTTTTTAAAAAGATGTACAATCACTGGTGCATGAAGGATAAAAACAAATTAATGACACAATCATCCCCGGGATGCCTGAAGTCTGTGTACACACAGACATGTTTTGGACATGCGTCCTTCCTCGATATGTGTAACTACCGTATTTTTCGGACCATAAGACGCACTTTTTTCCCCCCAAATGTTGGGGGAAAGTTGGGGGTGCGTCTTATGGTCTGACTATAGGGCTGCGGCCGGGAATGAGGGTGCTGCGGTGGAGCGGGTCATCGGGGACACGAGCAGGCAGCAGCAGCGCCTGCCGTGACCACGTGGGCCCGCTCATTACATATGCACGCCCATCCTCCCGGCCATCTCTCAGCGCAGAAGCCGGCGCTGACAGGTGGACGGGAGGACGAGCGGGGACGCGCGCATGGTAAAGAGCCGGCCGCATGATCACCCCTGGCAATTACAGCCTGGAGTGATCATGTGCGGCTGTATTCACTGCTCCCCGTGCGTCATTACCAGCGCGGGGTGCAGTGAATCAGTACACTCACCCGTCCCCGTGTGTGGAGCCGCCCCCCTGCTGCACGCGATGCCTTCCTGTTTGTGCCGGTCAGCTGATCTGTGCTGAGCTGGTCAGCTGATCGGCACAGACAGGAAGACATCGCGATGGAGCAGGGGAACGGCTCCACACACACAGGTCAGCGTGCCAGAGAGGAAGATATGATCGGTGCTGCAGAGAGTGAGGAAAAGGAGAGTATAAACGTTTATTTTTTTTCTCTGTGCTATAGGATACAGGCCATATACCAGGATGGTATATGAGCACAATGGGGGCATATAGCAGGATGGGAGTATGTGAACAGGCTGGATGGGGGGGGGATGTGAACAGGCTGGATGGGGGGGGGGGTATGTGAACAGGCTGGATGGGGGGGGGGGATGTGAACAGGCTGGATGGGGGGGGGATGTGAACAGGCTGGATGGGGGGGATGTGAACAGGCTGGATGGGGGGGGGTATGTGAACAGGCTGGATGGGGGGGGTATGTGAACAGGCTGGATGGGGGGGGGTATGTGAACAGGCTGGATGGGGGGGGTATGTGAACAGGCTGGATGGGGGGGGGGTATGTGAACAGGCTGGATGGGGGGGGGGTATGTGAACAGGCTGGATGGGGGGGGTATGTGAACAGGCTGGATGGGGGGGGGGGTATGTGAACAGGCTGGATGGGGGGGGGTATGTGAACAGGCTGGATGGGGGTTTATAGCAGGATCATATACAAGGCAGGAGGATCATTACCAGGATGGGGTACCTTAGTAGAAAATTTGGGGACATTACCCCCATAACAGTTTCAGCAGCAGATCCTCGCCCCATAACAGTGTGTCATGACCACATTTTTTGCTTAAAGTTTTATTTTCCCATTTTCCTCCTCTAAAACCAGGGTGCGTCTTATAGTCCGGTGCGTCTTATAGTCCGAAAAATACGGTATACAACTAATCCAGGCATCTTATAATCAAATTGCAACACCTACACCTGCACCAGGAATGAAGGCAGAGAATCGATTCCACCCACCGCAAACTGCCACTGACACATACAATTACAATTTTACTCCTATCACCCCTCAGGTATTGTCAAACAATTAATATTAAAACAATTAACTAAACATAGTCAATTATAAAAGTAATTCAAATCATGTCTGATATTCATACCATTGGGTGATCTTGTATTAAGCAAATTAATCCACCATGTCTCTCGGCCCAACAATAGTCTCCTGAGATTTCCCCCTCTCCTTGGGGAGCTTAACTCTTTCTATATACTGAATGGAACAGTAGGTAAGATCACCCTGATGTACATCCGAAAAATGTTTAGAAGCCGCTGAACATTTTAAAATTTAATTTATTCCTAGCGTCAGACAAATGTCTGTGGATTCGAATTTTTAACGCACCCGAAGTGCATATGGTCAAGCTGCTCCCACAACAGCTCAATAGGGTTGAGATCTGGTGACTGGGCTGGCCACTCCATTACAGATAGAATACCAGGTGCCTGCTTCTTCCCTAAATAGTTCATGCATAATTTGGAGGTGTGCTTTGAGTCACTGTCCTGTTGTAGGATGAAATTGGCTCCAATCAACCGCTGTCCACAGGTTATGGCATGGCGTTGCAAAATGGAGTAATAGCCTTATTCAAAATCCCTTTTACCTTGTACAAATCTTCCGCTTTACCAGCACCAAAGCAACCCCAGACCATCACATTACCGCTATCACACTTGACAGATGGCGTCAGGCACTCTTCCAGCATCTTTTCAGTTGTTCTGCATCTCACAAATGTTCATCTGTGTGATCCAAACACTTCAAACTTCGATTTGTCTATCCATAACACTTTTTTCCAATCTTCCTCTGTCCAATGTCTGTGTTCTTTTGCCCATATTAATCTTTTTCTTTTTATTAGCCAGTCTCAGATATGGCTTTTTCTTTCCCACTCTGCCCTGAAGGCCAGCATCCCGGAGTCGCCTCTTCACTGTAGACGTTGACACTGGCGTTTTGCAGCTACTATTTAGTGAAGCTGCCAGTTGAGGACCTGTGAGGCATCGATTTTTCAAACTAGAGACTCTAATGAACTTGTCTTGTTGCTAAGTTGTGCAGCGCGGCCTCCCACTTCTCTTTCTACTCTGGTTAAAGCCTGTTTGTGCTCTCCTCTGAAGGGAGTAGTACACACCAATGTAGGAAATCTTCAGTTTCTTGGCAATTTCTTGCATGGAATATCTTTTAATTTCTAAGAACAAGAATAGACTGTCGAGTTTCACATGAAAGTTCTCTTTTTCTGGCCATTTTGAGAGTTTAATGGAACCAACAAATGTAATGCTCCAGATTCTCAACTAGCTCAAAGGAAGGTCAGTTTTATAGCTTCTCTAATCAGCAAAACTGTTTTCAGCTGTGCTAACACACTTGCACAAGGGTTTTCAAGGGACTTCTAAATTTCCATTAGTCTTCTAACACAGTTAGCAAACACAATGTACCATAAGAACACTGGAGTGGTGGTTGTTGGAAATGGGCCTCTATACACCTATGTAGATACTGCATTAAAAACCAGAAGTTTGCAGCTAGAATAGTCATTTACCACATTAACAATGTATAGAGTGTATTTCTGTTTAATGTTGTTCGGACAGCATGATCCATGTGACAGGCTCCCTTTACTGTAAAATAAAAACAGGTCGTACTTTCGTGCTCTTGTAGGGCAGGATCACTGGTGAATATTTTAAGTTGGTTTGTATGTAAGCTGTGTTGCCTTTAATTGTGACAAAGTGATCAAACTGTTTCACAGTGCTTGATAAATTTGTCAGTTTTAAATAGGTCTAGATCGGATTCTTCTATTTTCACACCACCCACCTACTGGAGTGATTACACATAACTGGGCTCATCAAGACATAATATCGTTCTGAAGTCTGATGTGCTGCATAAATAAAAATCACTACAGAGCCAGTTTTAATCTGACACTTTGATAGCAGCAACCTGCAAACTTCTTTCTGGTGCCAGCTTGCACCAAAGTAGAAGCTTCTTAGAGTCTTGCCAAGAGCAAGGATAACTTTAGTTGCCTCCTCATCAAAGCCAGAGTCTTAGATGTAGTACTGGAGGGCTGCCTGTGGGTTCTGCTGTACACATCAGCCATGAGACACTCACATACTGATTCTCTTTTATTCTCCGACATATCTTCTTGAGTACTGCTCTCATTTTATCAACTGTATGTAATGAAACACCTCTTAAAATTTGAGAATAATGATGAGAAATGTGACAAATCAGCTTGAAGCTGTAGCTACCTCGCTCATCTCTAGAAAAATAAATTCAAAACTGAGATCCCATTATCGTTTTCTTAGTTCTCAAATAAATTGTACCCACACATTTATACTTCGCAAACAAGGTCGAGCAAACATCCCTGTCATCCCCGATAACCTTGCTGCCCCTAACATAGCCACCCCACCCATCAAGGGCCTTAATGCTTCTAGTGACACCTTCCACACAAAACACGCAAGTGCCTTTTTACCTCTGGTGATACCTGCCCACTAAATCTTCAAGTACCTTTATTGCTCCTGAGGATACCTCAACACAAAACATACATGTTCCTTGTTGCCACTGCTGATACCTCCTCACCAAACAAGCAAGTGCTTTTTTGCCCCTGGTGATACCTCCCCACTAAACATGCATTTGCCTTCTTGCCCCTGCTGATACCTCCCCAACATGCAAGCAAGTCTTTTGTTGCCCCTGGTGATACCTCTGTAACAAACTAGTGACTTGTTTCCCCCGGTGATACCTCCCCACCTAATAAGTGCCTTGATGTATAGGTGGCGCTAGAGTTTGTCTCCTTCCTCACTGGAGGGACAATTTGAATAATTCCCAGAGGGGCATTGCAGCTATAAGTCCCCTTACTGACAGCCAGACTGATTTGTCAGGTCTTCATAAGGAGAATAGTTGTCCCCACATAGCTTCTCATAAACCAGATCGGATACCCACACTTTGCACTAACGAGGTGCAATCACCCTGAAACACCGTGACTGCAAATTGGGATTCTAATCTGGCAATAAATCCTAAGTCTTATGAAAAGGTTTGTTTAAAAAAAGCCACTTTTGACTTTTAGGATTGCTACTTCCAATAGGTGGCACTAGAGTTTTTCTCCTTCCTCACTGGAGGGACAATTTGATATATCCAGTAATGCTCCATTAAAGGGAACATGTCATCACTTATTTTGGCGATAAGCTGCGGCCACCACCACAGGGCTCTTATATACAGCATTCTAACATGCTGTATAAAAGAGCTCAGGCCGCTGTGACTACATAAAAAAACACTTTTTAATACTTACCGTATTTTTCGGACTATAAGACGCACCCTGGTTTTAGAGGAGGAAAATAGGAAAATAAAATTTTAAGCAAAAAATGTGGTCATGACACACTGTCATGGGGCGAGGATCTGCTGCTGACACTGTTATGGGGGTAATGTCCCCAAATTCTCTACTAAGGTGCCGCATCCTGGTAATGATCCTCCCTGCCTGGTATATACAGTATATGTCCGTCATCCTGCTATATACCGTAATCCTGCCATATGGCCGCATCCTGCTATATACTGGCATGTGGCCGCATCCTGCTATATAACCCATCATGGCATATGCCCCCATCCGGTTCATAATATGCCCCCATCCGGCTCATAATATGCCCCCATCCGGCTCATAATATGCCCCCATCCGTCTGTATGGCCGCATCCTGTGGCACATAAAAAAAATAAACGTTCATACTCACCTCACTTTACCTCACTCCCTGCAGCACTGCTCGTCCTCCCGTCTGTGTCAGCGGCAGCGCCGCTGATTGGAGCCGTCCCCATTACCCTGCTGGATCGCGATCATCTCCTGTGTCTGTGCCAGCGTCCCGGCGGCTGCGTGTGGACACGTGCGCACAGCGAAGACTTCATCGCTGTGCGCGCCGCTAGTCTCCACTCAGCCTCCGGCACAAACACAGGAGATGATCGCGATCCAGCAGGGTAATGGGGACGGCTCCAATCGGCGGCGCTGCCGCTGACACAGACGGGAGGACGAGCGATGCTGCAGGGGAACGGTGAGTACTGTACACTGATTCACTGCTCCCCGCGCTGATGATGATGCACGGGGTGCAGTGAATACAGCCGCACATGATCACTCCAGCCCGTAGTTGCCAGGGGTGATCATGTGAGCCGGCTGTTTATCCCCCGCCCATCATCCCGCCCACCTGTCAGCGCCGGCTTCAGCGCTGAGGGATGATGGGCGGGGGATGCGCGTGCATATTAAATGAGCGGGTCCACGTGGTCACGGCAGGCTGCTACAGCCTGCTCGTGCCCCCGATGACCCGCTCCACCGCAGCACTCACATTCCCCGCAGCCACATTCAGACCATAAGACGCACCCCCCACTTTCCCCCAACATTTGGGGGAAAAAAAAAGTGCGTCTTATGGTCCGAAAAATACGGTACCTAACTGTCGCGCTGCGGTGGAATTGGGTCACGGAGGAGTCTCCTTTGTCCGACGCCAGCTCTTTCAGCCATCTTCGTCCTCCTTCTTCTGAAGCCACGGTGCATGATGCGTTCAACGTCATCCATACTCGCCGGCATTCAGGTCCTGAGCAGGCGCACTTTGATCTGCCCTGAGCAGGGCAGATCAAAGTATTGTAGTGCACCTGCGCAGGACCGGCGAGTGTGTATGACGTAGACACGTCATGCACACAAGCTTCAGAAGAAGGAGGATGAAGATGGCCGAAAGAGGCGGCGCCAGCACCGGACAACGGCGACTCCTCCGTGACCCAATTCCACTGCAGCGCGACCGTTGGGTAAGTATTATAAAGTGTTTTTATGAAGTCACAGCGGCCTAGGCTCTTATATACAGCATTCTAACATGCTGTATATAAGAGCCCTGTGGTGGTGGCCGCAGCTTATCGCCAAAATAAGTGATGACATGTTCCCTTTAATGGAGCATTACTGGATATATCAAATTGTCCCTCCAGTGAGGAAGGAGAAAAACTCTAGTGCCACCTATTGGAAGTAGCAATCCTAAAAGTCAAAAGTGTCTTTTTTTTTAAACAAACCTTTTCATAAGACTTAGGATTTATTGCCAGATCAGAATCCCAATTTGCAGACACGGTGTTTTGGGATGATTGCCCCTCGTCAGTGCAAACTGTGGGTATCTGATCTGGTTTATGAGAAGCTATTCTAACATGCTGTATATAAGAGTCCTGTGGTGGTGGCCGCAGCTTACAGCCAAAAAAAGTGATGACAGGTTCCCTTTAACCACCAAATTCCTCACTGCTCCCGATGCAGCAAACAAAAAGATGAGAGATGAGCTGTTGCTGGGAGATCAAGGGCAGATGGAGAAGAAAATGACGCTAATCAAAAAACATCATTGGTAAGTCACACAGCTTCACAATTTATCCCTGTGACTACATCACATCAGTGTGGGATTCATTATACAACTCCGAATAATGTTATGAGGTACTAATATAACTCTGCTGTTATGTAGCATAGCTGGGAAGGTGAGGGTTAAATCCTTCCACTGCATGTATTGATTGGAAAACCACCTGAAAAGTTTTGTATAGAACCAGACGTGTTGGCCTGAAGGGAGCGTACCCAGAGATGGAGTTCTCTCTCTCAGGGAGCTGCATGTGGCAGCCGGGACAGGGAGTCTCTCCGAATGGTGTCGCAGGGAGAGAGAGTCTATGAGGGAGCTGCAGGTGGCAGCTGAAGACAGAGGGTCTGTCTGAATGAAGTCTCCGGGACAGCGAGTCTCTGAGAGATGGCTGCACATTGCGGCTGAGACAGTCTGTCTGAGTGGAATCGGCAAGAGTCGGATTAATGTTGGACAGTCGGTGTTGCGCCTGAGCGGTCTTGGAGCTGGAGAAGAAGCCAGTGAATGTGGCTGTGATGTGGAGCCTGAACTACAGTTGAGAGAAACCCTGTCACTGGTGATCCTGAAGTGAGAGCTGGACACTTAGCTGCTGGACATTTATGTGTACGGGTGAGCCTACATATGCCTGTACGCAGACTTTTTATTTTTGTTCCCTAATGCTGAAGAAAGGCTGTGTTTGTTTGTCATTTGCCAGAAGTGTATGCAGTTTTAACAACCTTTCCTGTTTGACCACGGAACTATGCGCTAGTGTCAATGCTACCTGCGGCTACAAGCCAGCGAGTCCCTACAACTCCATACTGTTCTATAGGCCATTTTAGAAACTGTATGGAATGTTATATAGCAGGGACTAACTTGACTTTGTAAACAATCTTTGTCCTGAGTCTTTTTTCTGTTGCTATATAAATAATGAGGCAAAAATTAGGAGATTAGGAGCCCAGTGCAACATTTTCAGTTTTTCAAATTTTTCTCTTTATAGATATATTTTTGAGTGATCTGTAAATTGTTCTTTTATTCTATAGACTACTGATAACATGTCTCCAAATTTCCAAGCAATACATTTTGTATTTATTGTCCGAAAATGAGAAATGGTCAAAATAACAAAACAATGCATTACTTTCAGACCTAAAATAATGCAAAGAAAATAAGTTCATAATCATTTAACAACAATACTAATGTTTTAACTCAGGAAGAGTTCAGAAATCAATATTTTGTGGAATAACCATGATTTTTATTCACAGCTTTCATGCGTTTTGGCATGCTTTCCACCAGTCTTTCACACTGCTTTTGGGTGACCTTATGCCACTCGTGGTGCAAAACTGTAAGCAGTTCTTCTTTGTTTGATGGCTTGTGATTATCCTTCTTCCTCTTGATTACATTCCAGAGGTTTTCTATGGGGTTCAGGTCTGGAGATTGGGCTGGCCATGACAGGGTTTTGATGTGGTGGTCCTTGATCCACACATTGATTGACCTAGCTGTGTGGCATGGCGCATTGTCCTGCTGGGAAAAAACAGTCCTCAGATTTGGGGAACATTGCCTGAGCAGAAGGAAGCAACTGTTTTTCCAGGTTAACCTTTGTATGCGACTTGATTCATACATCCTTCGCAAAGTTTAATCTGCCCAATTCCAGCCTTGCTGGAGCATCCCCAGATCATCACCAATCCTCCACCAAATTTCACAGTGGGTGCAAGACGCTCTCCAGGTCTCTGTCTAACCATTAGACGGACCAGGTGTTGGGCAAAGCTGAAAATTAGACTCATCAGAGAAGATTACCTTACTCTAGAAATTGGGCAGATTAAATTGGGTGTGTCTTATAATCTGGCGCATCTTATAAAATGAAAAATATGGTATATTATCTAAAATACATTGTAATTATTCATTATCAGAGAAGGAATTCTATTCTATGGGTATCTCACACACACAAAGGACCTCAGGATCACAGTACACAATTGGTTTCCTTGTAAACAGACACATAGGTCTTCACAAATGTTTAGAGGCATTGGAGCAACAGAAAATGATAACGGCACAGGCTTTCATCAGTTGCACATGCAGTGTCGGCTGCACACATCTATTCAACCTACTAAATAATAGGTATCTGTATTAATGGTGTTTTTCTTTTTTTTTTTTTTTTTCTTGCTTTCAACTTCCATTCTTCTTCTTCTTTGATATTATACAGAAGAATCAACAAAGAATACATGGTAACAAGCAGCTACACCTAAACGTTTATAGATTATTTTATTTCCATTTTCTCTACTGCAGCCACCTAGTGATTTGCTTGATTGCTTCTCTCTTACAACATTGTGACTTTTTTTTACAGCTAAATATGTTTGTTTCTTACAGATTTTTTTTTTTTTGCTTAATTTTCATTATTTCTCTGTGATTTCATATCAAGGCTGCGTTTTTCTTTTAGCTCTACATCACCATCTCACTTTTTCTCAATGGATCATCTGTTCAGTTTAGTAGTAAACTCGGGCAACTAAAACCCTTTCGATAATACCACCATGCCAGGTTTCACTTTTTTTTAGGCATATGAACCTCATGGATGTTGGGGAGAGGGAGAACTGTGCATACTTTTTCTGAGACTTTACATGCATATCTTTGGGATGCGACTGTGCGTAGATACGGTAACAGAGTAAACGTTCTGTATGAGAAAAGTATACTGTACAGAAACAGCACCAGATTGAGCTATGGATATAGTGGAGAATCTTAAGCTGGTGTAACACACAACGACAACGACGTCGCTGCAACGTCACCATATTCTGTGACGTTGCAGCGACCTCAACAGCGCCGTCGCTGTGTGTGACCTTTAACGATCGGACCCCTGCTGCGAAATCGTTGCTCGCTCCTGAATGCTCCAGGTCATTTTTTGATTGCTGCTATCCCGCTGCGCCATGCTGATAAGCTGATAATCCTTGTGTTTGACACCGCAGCAGCGACGCTACGCTACGTCTGAAACCACACAACGACCGTCGACGTTGCTATGATCGCTGCTCCGTCGCTGCTTTTTATAACATGTTTGCTAGCTTACTAACGATCATCCATGGTCGCTGCTACGTCACAGAATATGGTGACGTTGTCGTTATGTGTGACCCCAGCTTTAGGCCTGACCTAAGAGATACCAGGCAATCTCAGAGATTACTCTAATGATAATCCGACCCTGCAAATAAAAGACCATATTATCCTTGTGAGATCAGCAGCACCGGACAGCTCAGGGCACTTTATGAGGTGGGATAAGGAGAGGTGCAGGCTTCATTCCTGGTAGCCTTGAAGAGGGTTAATCAGCCAGAAAAATGTGCAGAAGAAGAGGGGGATCTGCATTGTGGAACACGCTCCATGGTAAATCTGTCAGACCCAATTGAGGGCAAACGGGGAACACCAGGCAGCGCCCTCTTCAGGTTTGTAATGTGTATGATTTGTGCTGACTAATTGCTGCTACACTTCACATAATAAAAACTCTGGGTGCCATCCATCAATATGTCAGGATAATAGTTGAATTTTAGGATGCCTCATGGTCCCTCGTTCTGTACAAGACCACTGCAGCAATTTTCAGTTGTCACCAGGCTGCAGCATTTCTCAGTAATGGAGAATTAGTATGTGACTGGGTCCATGTGCCGTGCCGTTGTTCACATCTGTACACTGAAGGCATAGGTTCAGTGCTCGCTCTCACGAGTGTATAAATCGCACAAGTGCAATGTGATAAAAAAAAAGGATTGCACTTAGACCAATGTTATTCAATGAGGCAGGGCAGATCTGTTTTGTTTTTGTTTTTTTTTTTCTCCTCTCTATTCCACATGCTGCAATTTGACTTCGAAATCAGTGCAGTGTGAGAAAAAAATAAATCAGCTACCAAATGCACAATCCGTGTAGCATTTGATTTTTTTTTTTTTTTTCTGATACATTACAGTCCTGTAAGATGGAAAACTAGATTCTGCTGTAACACACTGAGTAAAAAAAATGGATTGCATACAGATAAGTCAGAAAAAAAAAAATCATCCCACTTTTCTGGATGAGAATGAGACTGATTTTTTTTTTTTCTATGCTCGTGTGACCCCCTAACCATCCCAGGATTTATAATTTACTGCCTTGCTACTCATCATTGTGCTTTTGTTTGTAATTCATCAGAATATTGGACCCATGATTTTTCTGTTTTATTAGAACTTTTGGCATGTTTCACTAAAGATAAACTTTCACTGCTCTAAAATATGCTATTGAATTTATTAAAGGCTAGAGTTGATCAAACCCGCCAAAATCCGGGACCGGCGGATCACTGCCAGAATAAAAAAAATAAAAAAATCCGGGTCCGCTCCAGATTCCGGTGCCCATAATAAGTCTATGGGGACCAGAATCCGGAGATTAAAAACGTTTGTGGAGGGGATAGGGGAGTAGGGGCACGCGTGGTGTACTCACCCAAGGCTGTGTCATGGCAGCAAACTCCTTCCGGGTCACGCTTTTCTCTTCCAGAGCTGACAATTCACTATTCATTGTTTTGCCCGCCCAACGGTGCGTGTAATTGAGTGGCAGCGTGTCCGCTGACTGCAACCAATCACAGGCAGCAGGGCAGGAAAAGAAGTGCAAGTGTCTGTGGGTCAGTATGGTGAATGTGCACGTGTTTCAGAAACACATGCATGTTCCTGTCAGAAGTGTGCGCGGTTGTGGCGGTGATGCGGCTTTTTTATTATTTAAATAATTTTTTAAAAAACAGACGTGCAGTCCCCCCCAATTTTCATCCCTAGACAAGATAAAGCCGGCTGGGGGCTGGTATTCTCAGCCCGCAGCCACCCGGTATTGCCACATCCATTAGATGTGACAATCTCAGTGCTTTACCAGCTCTTGTCGATTGCCCTGGTGCAGTGGCAATCGGGCGAATAAGGGGTTAATAGCAGTGCACAGTTGCTACTAAACCCTAGGTTAGTGATAGCACAGGCGTCTATGTGATACCTGCATCACACTAACCTATAAATGAAAGTAAATAGACACTTATCCTTTATTTGGAATATAGTACAAAACACACACTCTCCTTCACCTTTGTATTAACCCCCAACACAGCGGCGTAATCTATACGAGGTCCCACACCACTTCAGCTCTGCTACATAACACAGCCAGCAACCATAGAGCATGACCGCTGGCTGTGCAGACAATGACTGAGCCGCGATGACTGCACGGCAGGCAGATACTTTCACAGACTGGGGGCGCGTCTGCCTGTAATCAATCACAGACGAGAGTATGGTCAGTGGGCGAGGAAAACACAGAAAGCTGTGTGTATACGATGCACAGAACAGAAAGTGAATGCGCGTCCCGGAAGCAGTGTGCCGTCATGACACCGAATCTCGGTAAGTATGAAACGCTGTTTTATTTCTGGTTTTCTTTATTTTTCAATGATTTTCCCCAGTACCGGATCCGGATCGTGCACCCGGAATCCCAGTTCCGGCACCCGGAAATCTTTGAAACCACACGGATACGGACTTTTACTGTTTGGATCCGCTCAGCCCTATTAAAGACCTGACGCAGGGGCAGACATATCATTGGTGCAGCCGCACAGGGGCCAGAGAGGCTGGGGGCGCATTTCTGCCTCTATAGCAGATGGAATTGTGAGTTGATGAGTTATTGGACGACAAAGCACCAATATATTGTTCTGGCACAGGGGCCCTTTTCTGTCTGTGTCCACCAGTGACTACGGGAGGTAATCATCTATGTAGACATTTCTAAAGCAATACATTATAGGATGGTATTCTTTATGAAAGATTATATATAAAAGTTAATTTTTTTTATTTTTATTTTTTATATCTGTTTTCTGCCTGACCTTACACAGACAAGGATATTGATGGAATTTCTGAGTGCATCTTAGGCTAAGTTCACACATCCTGTGTTTTCAATCCGTCAGGTCCGTCAGCAACGGATCAGTCATTTTCAAGATGTCAACTGATGCAACTGATGTGTTTTTCACAGGATTCCTTTCACAGGAATCCTGTGAAAAAACGGATCAGTTGCGTCAGTTACATCCGCTGTGCGTCCGTTTTTTGACGGATCAGTCATGATCCGTCTGTGTTTGGGACAGCCCAGTGGGCGTGCCAAGCATGCTGGGCATGCTCAGTAGAGCATGACGGAATCCTGCGCTGGATTCCGTTGTAAGACGGATTACGACGGAATCCAGCACCATAGACATGCATTACAAGCTTGACGGATGGCGACGGATTCCTGCGCGGCGCGTTAATTTTGACGGCCCGAAAAACGTTACATTCTGCGTTGCTCCCCGCTCGGCGGTCAGTCAATAACGACGGACCGCGACGCAGCGGATGCAACGCAGGGTCATCAGTCGCAATCCGTCACTAATAGAAGTCTATGGGGAAATACAGGATTCCTGCAAAATATTTTGCAGGATTCCGTAATTCCTCAAGGCTACGGATTGTGACTGATGCAAAACACAGGATGTGTGAACTTAGCCTAAGGTATCAATACTCAGTAAAACGGCATCCATAGATTACTTCCACAATTAGTGTTTGTAGTAGCATAGAAAGATGTGTGGAATATATGTATATTACTTCCCGCCAACAATGTACCCTTTATATTTGATATTACAACTTCAGGTCTAAACACCATTTCTTACATCCAGAGGATCTGGTAATGATTTGTGACTATGCCATATGTTCTGATTTCCATAGTCTTAGCAACCTATGTGGTCTTGTTTTATCTGAACATCCTTCTTCATCATTATTTTAATGCCTCCAAGACCTACATCTTTACACTGCTGCAGCACTTATCTCATCAAAGAACGTGTCACTTATGTAACAATTACGTCTGCAAGATGCGATTCTGCAGGGAGATTTTTCTTAATTGGACAAACAATCTTATTGTCCTTTGTTATAGCTGGAAATGATGTCAATAAAGAAGAGCTGAGAGTCAGAAAAACCGTCTCCCGCTATGAAAATGAATGCCTGAACCTTGCTAAACATGTAGTTTACAAAAAGAGCTTTGTCTTGGATTAGATATCTTTCTAACAGGGGACTATTATCCTTTAATTATCTATTATTTTGTTGTCACTTCTTTTCTAAATAACTTCCCCATTGTTATAAGATAAGTTATTTGTGCTTCATCAAAGAGGCATACTGTACATCAAGACCGAATCTGTATTCCCAAAACTCCAGAACACTCACACACACACACACACACACACACATCAAGCATGTATACACATCAGCACATCACATGGATAAGTGACGTGTGTGCATAATGTATACTGAGAGAACACCATGTGCCTCATATAGAGAAAGTGTTATAATCCTATGAGGTCTTGTGTGCACACTGCGTTTTTTGCCGCGGATTTACCACGGTTTTTGCTGCAGAATTGGTGCAGTTTTTGTTCATAAGCTTCATGCAGTCGTTCCCCAGCAAAGTCTATGAGAAATCCAAAATGCTGTGCGCACGCTGCATCTTTTTTCCTTTCAGGTTTTTCTGCAGAATTTCTGCAGCAAAAAGAAGTAGCATGTCATTTCTTTTTATGCGTTTTTCCCTGTGTTTTTGCTATTAACAATGTTAAAAAAACGCAGGCAAAAACGCGGTAAATCTGCACCAAAAATGCAGCATAACGTGGTAAACCGCATGCGTTTTTGGTGCGTTTTTTTCGCTGGAGAAACAAATCTGCAGTGTGCGCACATAGCCTAAACCCATAAACTGCCAACTCCTACCGAAAGAGACTCCCATAGCTTGGTATAATATTAGATAAAATGCTATTGAAAATACAGTTAGGTCCAGAAATATTTGGACAGTGACACAATTTTCGCGAGTTGGGCTCTGCATGCCACCACATTGGATTTGAAATGAAACCTCTACAACAGAATTCAAGTGCAGATTGTAACGTTTAATTTGAAGGTTTGAACAAAAATATCTGATAGAAATTGTAGGAATTGTACACATTTCTTTACAAACACTCCACATTTTAGGAGGTCAAAAGTAATTGGACAAATAAACCAAACCGAAACAAAAATTTTTATTTTCAATATTTTGTTGCGAATCCTTTGGAGGCAATCACTGCCTTAAGTCTGGAACCCATGGACATCACCAAACGCTGGGTTTTCTCCTTCTTAATGCTTTGCCAGGCCTTTACAGCCGCAGCCTTCAGGTCTTGCTTGTTTGTGGGTCTTTCCGTCTTAAGTCTGGATTTGAGCAAGTGAAATGCATGCTCAATTGGGTTAAGATCTGGTGATTGACTTGGCCATTGCAGAATGTTCCACTTTTTTGCACTCATGAACTCCTGGGTAGCTTTGGCTGTATGCTTGGGGTCATTGTCCATCTGTACTATGAAGCGCCGTCCGATCAACTTTGCGGCATTTGGCTGAATCTGGGCTGAAAGTATATCCCGGTACACTTCAGAATTCATCCGGCTACTCTTGTCTGCTGTTATGTCATCAATAAACACAAGTGACCCAGTGCCATTGAAAGCCATGCATGCCCATGCCATCACGTTGCCTCCACCATGTTTTACAGAGGATGTGGTGTGCCTTGGATCATGTGCTGTTCCCTTTCTTCTCCAAACTTTTTTCTTCCCATCATTCTGGTACAGGTTGATCTTTGTCTCATCTGTCCATAGAATACTTTTCCAGAACTGAGCTGGCTTCATGAGGTGTTTTTCAGCAAATTTAACTCTGGCCTGTCTATTTTTGGAATTGATGAATGGTTTGCATCTAGATGTGAACCCTTTGTATTTACTTTCATGGAGTCTTCTCTTTACTGTTGACTTAGAGACAGATACACCTACTTCACTGAGAGTGTTCTGGACTTCAGTTGGTGTTGTGAACGGGTTCTTCTTCACCAAAGAAAGTATGCGGCGATCATCCACCACTGTTGTCATCCGTGGACGCCCAGGCCTTTTTGAGTTCCCAAGCTCACCAGTCAATTCCTTTTTTCTCAGAATGTACCCGACTGTTGATTTTGCTACTCCAAGCATGTCTGCTATCTCTCTGATGGATTTTTTCTTTTTTTTTCAGCCTCAGGATGTTCTGCTTCACCTCAATTGAGAGTTCCTTAGACCGCATGTTGTCTGGTCACAGCAACAGCTTCCAAATGCAAAACCACACACCTGTAATCAACCCCAGACCTTTTAACTACTTCATTGATTACAGGTTAACGAGGGAGATGCCTTCAGAGTTAATTGCAGCCCTTAGAGTCCCTTGTCCAATTACTTTTGGTCCCTTGAAAAAGAGGAGGCTATGCATTACAGAGCTATGATTCCTAAACCCTTTCTCCGATTTGGATGTGAAAACTCTCATATTGCAGCTGGGAGTGTGCACTTTCAGCCCATATTATATATATAATTGTATTTCTGAACATGTTTTTGTAAACAGCTAAAATAACAAAACTTGTGTCACTGTCCAAATATTTCTGGCCCTGACTGTATAATAGACAAATACAAATGCCCCATGGCCTCCAAGAAGTGACGATGACATGCACATTGAGCATACATCTATGTCTTACTCTGCTGTCATTTGTACTATTGGCATTACTGTTATTTTTTGTGCAGTCAGAGAATGTTACTTTGCTGACACTGATGGTACTTTTATTTTAAGCGATCTATGCATGTACATCTCTTTGAAGAGTGTTAAGTACCCGGTTGGCCGAACTTTCCAAATTTCATGTACTACCGGTAGGAGGGATAGATGTGTGTGTGTGTGTGTATGTTGTGAGATGGCACTCGGTAACCTTGGAGGTGGCCGGTGTGTGTCGCAGAGAGCCTCTGCCATGAACTTGGATTCTTTGCTGGGACATGTAGTTCAACGAGTCTTTTGGTAGCATGTTTCAGGGCTAAATGTATGGGATAGTCTCAAAAAGCGATGGGCGGGACTGACCATCCACATGCCTCCCGCCCAGGGGTGTGTCTGGGAGGATATCATGTGTCTGGTGGTGATCACATGGTTGTCTTTCAGGGTCCAGGAAGGAAATGGACCTGATGGAGCACATGGTGAGACCATGTGAGGAGTGTGCTGAGACTCCTGAATAGAGAGGTCAGTGAGTAAAGGCTGTGATGCCGGCACGGGGACACTGTGTATGAAGCCTTGCGGATATGTTTTAATGCAGTGTAACAGTGGTTTATGACAGGTTTAAATAAACCGCATGGACGTTTGAAGTAATAAAGTGCTCCTGTGTGACTCAATCCCGCTACCTGACACATGGTTCCCATACGCTCGGGGCCCACGTTGTCACAATGTGTATATTTTCACCACCACTACGTTGGCGTGACTAAAATAATTTTCCCACTATTAGCCATTGTATTTATTTTTTATGAATGTCTAAGGCTGCTTTCACACTACGTTTTTTTTAACATGCGTCATGAACGTTTTTTTGCTGCAAAAGCAGAATCCGCTTTTACAGCAACAAAACGCATGCAAACGCATGTGTTATTTTGCAGGATCCTGTCACTTTAAGTTTATGGGCGGGCATTGGAGTCATGTGATCGGGAGTGAGGGGAACTGAACGTGAGACTGGGAGCCGACATTTACAGCTGTGGAGGCTCGTAACCAAGGTAAACATCGGGTAACTTGCTTGGATACCCGATATTTACATTGGTTACGAGCGTCTGCAGCTGCTAGGAGCAGGGCTGCTGCTCCCTGCACACGTAACCAAGATAAACATCGGGTAACTAAGACCGCGTTTACCCAATGTTTACCTTGGTTACGAGCGTCCTCCGCTCTCAGGCAGGGGAGAGCGGAGAGAGAGGTGGAGAGAGAGAGAGGGAGGGGGGGGATAAAGGGGTAGAGAGAGACTGATTACACCAGGCTGGTTTCTGTGCATGCTCAGTAGAGCAAGCAGGATCCTGTCTATCAGCATGCCAGCGTTCACATGCGTTTGCATGCTGTTTAGTCAGGATCCAGCAATTTGCAGTATTTGGACGCAGCTCAAAAACGCTACAAGTAGCGTTTTTGAAAAAAGTTAAAAAAAACTGCAAGTCGCTGGATTCTTACTATAACGCACGCAAACGCAGGTGAACGCATGTTGACGCGAGTCCATTGCAAATGCATTGAAATGAAAAACGCATTTGCACTGGATCCGTTTTTGCGTTTAAAAAAACGTTCTTGATGGATGTTAAAAAAAAATGTAGTGTGAAAGCAGCCTAATAAATATATATATGTGGCGCCCCTGACCTGGTCAGGCACCACTGAGTAACGCACCCATGCTGGGGGCAGTACAACACAGGTAATCCAGAAGGCTGACCGGGGTGTGGTTACACAGGCGCATAGTAACCAGGTCTCCCACATTGACCTTTGAAGGGACCCCTGGGGAATCCAGGAGGGGGCGTGGCCTCCATCTCCCCTCAAGACGTGGGGTAGAGAGCCTGGTTGCTAAGTGGCGGAGGCAGGCACAGAGGGGAGGAAGTAGTGAGTCAGTCTAAAGCAAAGCTCAGGGAGAGCAGTCACAAGGAGGAAACCTGGAGGCTGTCACTAGTCAGACACCGCAGGTGCAGTGGTTACTGATGGAGGAGAATGGTCACCTAAGAGTGCCGCCTGAAATCCACCCAAGGCTGGAGTGCAAAGGGGTGGCTGAGTACAGGGACTGCCAGGAGAGGACCAGGCCACACTGGGTTACAGGTCCCCAGCGCAGGGTCCCATTCAGTTGGCCTGCCAAACCTGCAGGTGGGGGTACTTCATACCCTCCACCATAACACACAGAGTCCGGAGCCACGTAGCAATGAGAGGGCCCATAGTTCACCAGAGGCAAGCAGCCGGAGTGACCTGGTCCAGGCTACAAGCAGACGGGCCGAAAAAGGGGAGAACAGGCAGAAGCAACTTCCCTGGGTGACCCCGTAGGACTACAAATCTGGGTCACCACAAAAACACAAGGGCTAGGAAGGCCAGTCAGTAGCCACCCTCACAAGTCAGCCTGAAGGAATTCCTGGTTCCACCTGTTTATTACAGCTTCGCCCGAGTTACTCATCCCTGCCACCTGAAAGGGAGTAAAAACCCTGAAAGACATTCTTGCTGTGCGTGTGAGTCATTCTGCGATCTGTAGTTCCACACACCCAACCTGAGCCCTGTGGCCAGCCTCACTCTCGGGAGGCCACTACATCTAACTGCATTCAGCACCAATACCGAGAGTGGTGTCACGAATCCTATAGAAATCAACCTACCTGTGACCAAAAGGACCCAGGACGTGCCGTCCCTGAAGACCCTGAGACGACCTGAAGGTAACGGGGCCACGGGGGAATCCGCACCGTCGCGTTTACAATCATGAAATTTTACACAGACGCCCCATGTGACCCAGGGAACGTCATAGACTATATTTTGACGGCAAAAATTAACCCCGCGCTTTACAGTTACTCCCAAAAATCCTGCCTCCATTAATCTGAATGGAGCTGGGAGATACGAGCTATTAATAGCAACTGTCAGTGGTTGCTATAGGAACAAAATAAACTGTTAGTATAAGAAGCTTATGTGTGAGTGAGAGACAGAAAAAGACACAGACCGACAGAGACAGACAGAAAAAGACACAGACCGACAGAGACAGACAGAGAGATAGAGACAGCCGGGCAAAGAGACAGCCCTGGAAAGAGACAGCCCTGGAAAGAGACAGCCCTGGAAAGAGACAGCCCTGGAAAGAGACAGCCCTGGAAAGAGAGACAGACAGACAGATACAGAGAAAGAGAGAGAGACACAGAGAGAGAGACAGACAGACAGAGAGACTGATACACACAGACAGAGACAGACAGAAACTTGAAGAGAGATAGTTGCTGTCCCGGGAGACGCCCGGGTACTACAGCTAGTCTATATATAAAGATAAGTGTGTGTGTTTGTTGATGTCCACTAAAGGAATCTGCACCGTTGAATTTACAATCATGAAGTTTTGCACGGCCATCTCATTTGACCCAGGGAACGTCCTAAACTATGTTTTGAAGGGAAATTTTCACCTCGCACCTTAGTTATTCACCAATAATAATGCTTACTTACTGTTTGGATGTGTGAGGCAATACAGTGCCTTGCGAAAGTATTCGGCCCCCTTGAATTTTTCAACCTTTTCCACATTTCAGGCTTCAAACAAAGATAAATATTTAAAATTTTATGGTGAAGAATCAACAACAAGAGGGACACAATTGTGATGGTGAACGATATTTATTGCTTATTTAAAATTTTTGTAAAACTGAAACTTGGGGCGTGCAATATTATTCATCCCCTTTAACTTAATACTTTGTAGCGCCACCTTTTGCTGCGATTACAGCTGCAAGTCGTTTGGGGCATGTCTATCAATTTTGAACATCAAGAGACTGAAATTCTTGCCCATTCTTCCTTTGCAAACAGCTTGAGCTCAGTGAGGTTGGATGGGGAGTGTTTGTGAACAGCAGTTTTCAGCTCTGTCCACAGATTCTCGATTGGATTCAGGTCTGGACTTTGACTTGGCCATTCTAGCACCTGGATACGTTTATTTGTGAACCATTCCATTGTAGATTTTACTTTATGTTTTGGATCATTGTCTTGTTGAAAGACAAATCTCCGTCCCAGTCTCAGATCTTTTGCAGACTCCAACAGGTTTTCCTCAAGAATGGTCCTGTATTTGGCTCCATCCATCTTCCCATCAATTTTAACCATCTTCCCTGTCCCTACAGAAGCAAAGCAGGCCCATACCATGATGCTGCCACCACCATGTTTGACAGTGGGGATGGTGTGTTCAGGGTGATGAGCTGTGTTGCTTTTACACCAAACATATCGTTTGGCATTGTGCTCAAATAGTTCGATTTTGGTTTTATCTGACCAGAGCACCTTCTTCCACATGTTTGGTGTGTCTTCCAGGTGGTTTGTGGCAAACTTTAAACAACACTTTTTATGAATATCTTTGAGAAATGGCTTTCTTCTTGCCACTCTTCCATAAAGGCCAGATTTGTGCAGTGTACGACTTACTGATTGTTGTCCTATGGACAGACTTTCCCACCTCAGCTGTAGATCTCTGCAGTTCATCCAGAGTGTTCATGGGCCTCTTGGCTGCATATCTGATCAGTCTTCTCCTTGTGTGACATGAAATGTTTGAGGGACGGCCGGGTCTTGGTAGATTTGCAGTGGTATGATACTCCTTCCATTTCAATATGATCGCTTGCACAGTGCTCCTTGGGATGTTTAAAGTTTTGGAAATCTTTTTGTAACCAAATCCGGCTTTAAACTTCTCCACAGTATCATGGACCTGCCTGTTGTGTTCCTTGGTCTTCATGATGCTCTCTGTGCTTTGAACAGAACACTGAGACTATCACAGAGCAGGTGCGTTTATACGGAGACTTGATTACACACAGGTGGATTATATTTATCATCATCAGTCATTTAGGAAAACATTAGATCATTCAGAGATCCTCACTGAACTTCTAGAGTGAATTTGCTGCACTGAAAGTAAAGGGGACGAATAATATTGCACGCCCCAATTTTCAGTTTTTTATTTTTTACAAAAGTTTAAAATAAGCAATAAATATCATTCATCTTCACAATTGTGTCCCACTTGTTGATTCTTCACCATAAAATTACATTTTTTTTATCTTTATGTTTGAAGCTTGAAATGTGGGAAAAGGTTGAAAAATTCAAGGGGGCCAAATACATTCGCAAGGCACTGTATATTGGCTGTTTTGACAGTTAGCCTGGATATTAGGTGGCCTATAGAAAACAAATTACAGCTCTGCTTCTATTTTGCTACAGGTCATTAATAGGAGCTGTGATTGGTTGGTATAGGCTATGAAGAACATTCTTAGTATAAGAGAAGCTTATGTGTGAGGTAATATGATTTCGATGGTGACGCTTTCCCAACGTTGTTGTACAAGCTGATGTAAGTCACATAACCTTACCTGTATAGTAATTGTGTGGGGTTTTAGATGCTGTCAATTACAGACAATAATGTCCCATAAGAAAAGGAATTTGATTGGACGATTCTCGTCAGATGCTAAGAGAAAAGCCGTATTATGGCTCAATGACCAATCTGAAGAAAGGGAAGCAAGGCTGACAGACAAGAGAACAAGAGCTGCTTCCTCAAGGGCCACTGAAACATCTCAGCAGAGATAAGAACAACTTATCAGTATGAGAATCAGAATTTTTTAATAATATTTCTGTCTATTTAGTTTGTTACTTTTACGTGCAAAATAATTTTTTGTCAACCTATTCTATTTTGTTATAGCTAAGAACAGTTAGTTACTATCCTGGGCAATGCTGGGTATTACAACTAGTTTTCAATAAAGTTGAATATGACTATATTAATGGGTTATTTAGAAAACAACAATTTGGTCTCATAATAATGTTTACATTCATTTGTGCAATTTTAAGTTTGCCCCATTTTAGCCATTTCACCCCTTAAAGGATGCTCCTCCAGCCTCTATTTACCCTCCAGTTGCCATTGGTACTTGTCCTGTCCTCTAAGCTGGCTTATTGCCAGCAAAGCTCTGCTCTGCCTCCACTTCTGAAACTATATTCTAACCATACATTTAGAATACACTCTATGCCTCTGCATCATCTCTACTCCTGTACAGAACCCTACATAACTAATTTTACTAGCTGACACTGCCTTTGTGGTTTTACATTTTTAGCTGGTTTCTAGCATAGCTCAACCCTCCTGCACTTCTCCATATTGGAGCTTATAATTACTATGCAGTGCAGAGTTGATTTGAGTTTCTTGCCTGCTGCTGATTGACAAGTGATGTGAAAATTGGTGCATCTATTGGTGCATGAGGAAGAAAGAAGATAATCCTCTGCCATATGCATCAATAGAGCTGCATTTGTAGTTTTATATCACATATCTATTACAGCAGGAAGCAAAAGCAGCTCAACTCTGCACTGACTAGTAATTGCAAGCTTTGTTGTGGAGGCGTACTGTGCTATGTGAAATAATGAGATTGTGGAAATAACTATATATGATTTATATTCATACTATCAGCTAGTTAAATTCTAAACCCTCAAAGTGCATCTCTCAAACATTTTGTCACGCTAGGAAAAGGGAAGTACCAAGCAAACGGTGAAAGGGAAGGAAAATTAAACCCTGCGTTTAGGGAAGGGGAAGATGGTGACTCCTGACCAAACCTACCGCTGGCCCCTGGCTTCCCTTACCACCCCAGATAGGTTCCACACCTATGCGCCGAGCCAGATACCTGACCCTGGCTGACCCTGAAATAGGCCCTAGGTAGGAAATGGATGGGAAGAGCACGTAATCAACCCCACTAAGCTCTAAAGAACAGACAGGGAATAACACACATGGGAAAGTAAACAAATAGCTTCTCTCTAGATGACTCAGGGACAGGAACTGCAACAACAAAGTTTCTCCAGATGAATACTAGACAAACTGTTTGAGCTGAAGACTTGTTAAGAGTATTAGACAGATCACCAACACAGAGTAAAGGGGAATGAGGGTATTTAAAAACCCAATGGAAGTGCTGAAGATTAACAGATGAAAAGGTGAGGAAATCTGCAGGGTCCTAAAGAGAAAGGGATAAATCCCAAGCAGGAAAAAAGGAAGAGTCAGAGAGCAGCTTGTGTAGCCAAATGCTCTGACCTTCTACTAAATACTAAACACCTAGGAAAAAAATTTTTTTTATTTTTTTTTTTTAAATAAGCACTCCCATCAACATTTTTATCCCCTTACTGCATTGCAATAATCATGTCATATAGCACTCTGTGCTTACAATTGATTTTTTACCCTTCTACCCAGTTATTTTTTCTTTTTTCCATTAGGTCTATGACATCATATGATTAAAAACAGGTTATGGTATCTTTTCCTTTTTGTATATCAATGTATGAACTGTGTAAATGTTCATAAAATTGGAAAATGCTTTGCCTATGTTGTGGTTAGTAAAAATTATCTGATTTAAAAAACAAAATAGACTAGCTGAGTCCTTCTAAGCTCCATGTAGAAACAAAGTCTTTTTTTTTTCCCGACATGAGTCATTACTGCAAAAGTACCTGGAAGGGGGGAGGAGTGGAGCAGCTGGATCAGTAGTTGATGAGGGGGGATGACTCATTCAAGGAAAAGTGACTTCCTGTTTGTACACAGAGCACAGAAGAAAGGTTTGTTTTTAATCATGTGATGTCATGTCATAGACCCAATGGAAAAGAAAATAATTGTCTGGGTAAGAAAGGCAAAATGAGCAATTGTCAGTACACAGTGCTATATGTTATGATTATCACAATATATTAGGGGATAAATATTTTGATGGAAGTGCTTCTTTAAATTTGAAAGTCTATAAACAAGGAGGCATCTGTAGAATGTACTTTACTTTTGAATACATTAGGTTTAAATTAGGCGCGTGTTTGAAAAACATTTTTTCAGCATACAGTGCTACAAAGACTGCACAGGTTCAAGGTGATTAATTGGAGTAGTTCGACTCCCATGGGAAATAAGTGGTCATATCAATACACATACAACATATCTTTCTTTAAATTCATACCCAGGGGAGTTCTAGTGTCCATTGTAAAAATCCACTTGATTTCCTTGCGACAAAGAATATCTTTAAGATTACCGCCTCTTTTTGGTAGACACACTTTCTCAATTGCATTAACCTGCAGTGAATCCATATTGCCCGCATGCACATTGAGAAAGTGCTGCGATGCTCCAGATAATCCTCTAGTAGTTGCATTATTTGCATCATATATATGTTCAGACAGCCTCTTTCTCAATGTGCGTGTCGTGCTGCCTATATACTGCAGATGACATTTAACGCATGAAATCAAATAAATAACATTGCTAGTACCACAATTGATCATTGAATTTATAAAAAAAATAATTCCATTAGAATATGATGTAAAATTATTGATACTAACCATGTATTTACAAAGCCCACAGGTTTTATGGCCACATTTATAAGATCCCACTGTTGACAGCCAATTGCCCACAGTACATCCATCTGTTTTTTTCGCAGATTTTTTATTTTTATTTTGGGACATTTTATTTTTATGGTCACTTGGTGAAATTAAAGCCCCCAGTGTTGTGTTTCTCTTTGATACAAATTTAACCCCTACATCAAGGATTTTAAATAGAGTCTCATCTGCTGTCAAAATAGGAAGGTATTTTTTTATTATTCCTACTATTTGATGGTAATTTTTGCTATATCTGGTGGAAAACACTAGGGGCAAAAGGCTGTCAGGTCCAGAATGGAGATTATTTGTATTTTTATTTTTAAATTGGAGATAATCCGAACGTTCCCTCTGGTGAGTTTTGATCTTTGCTCTTTCTAGAATGTTTTTTGAATAGCCCCGTGCTAAAAATCTTTTGTCAACCACTTTCATGCGTTAAATGTCATCTGCAGTATATAGGCAGCACGACACGCACATTGAGAAAGAGGCTGTCTGAATGTTCTGCCAAATTAATACGTCTTATTATTGAACAGGAAGATATTAAACTCAGTGATCTGGAAAAAAAAGTCAGAGATATGGAAGCTTCATTGGCAAAATATTCAAGTTTGGACTCATATAGAACTCTTAAGGAGCAGATTAATGACAATCTTATGAAGTTGGAGGATTCTATTACCGTATTCAAAGAAGGAAAGTTTAAACGTGATACCAAGGACTATGAAAGCAATAGGGTGTACAATTGGCACCACTTTCGAAAATTCTATGAACATGGTCCAAAGTCTATTTTGAAAAATAAAAAACACAACTCCAACAAAGTAAACTTTTCATCTACAGAACCTGAATCGACAGATGGTAACACAGACTTTTCCGATATAGATTCTGAACCCCTCTCAACAGGAGGTGCAAAAAACTATACTACTGTTCCAAAAAACTCCCGAAAAAAAACAGGAGAGCAGGGCGTAAACACGCCAGGAACAAGCAAGTATCAGCACGGTCATTATACCAGGGGCAAGAAGATCTAGAGAAATGCGGTTTTTCCTCAGTCATTAATATGTCTGCATGCATCCTTACCAGTCCAGAAATCAGGCTATTAGAAAAAGGGCTCAATTTTGTTCCAAACGCGAAGTTTAATTTATTTGACACAATCTTGGATGTGAATAAATTTATACATAAGCTTACAGTGAAAAAACATTTTTTTCACCAAGAACCACAACATTTGACTCAACCTGTCACTCAGGACATTTCCATCTTGTCCTCTTTTCAAGAACAAATGACTTTGCAAAATCTAAGAGATTTATCTGATGAAGCCTGCAAATTTTACCCGGTCCAATCCAGATGTACTCAGATGGACGATTTTCAGAATTTGGTTGAAAAGGATCTCACTAAATTATATAACAACAATAAACCTATCCTTCAAAATCTGAATAAACAAGAAAAAAACGCATTGAAATCGTTAATGGACAATGAGAACATTGTTGTCAGAAATTCTGACAAGGGGGGATCGGTGGTGATTCTTGATGTGGGACTCTATGAAAAAGAATTGTTATGTATGCTTAATGATAGTAATATCTACAGGAAATTGAAATCTGATCCTATCAATGATGTAAAAAAATCCCTAGAAAAATTGCTAGATGAGGGGGCCCATTTAGGGTTAATTACAAGCAAACAGAATTTTTCTATCCTACATGTCCACTCTCACCCTTATTGCATGCTTTACCTAAGTCCCATAAAGACTCATTTCCACCCAAATTTAGACCGATAATCTCAGGTATTGGATCTATAACCGAACACCTCTCTGAGTGGCTTGACGATCACCTGCAGTTTTTAGCCAAAGCGTCCCCAAGCTATATCTAGGACAGCAAGCATGTCCTGAATATTCTCTCCCATATACAGTGGCGGAGTGATTGTAGTTGGATTTCTTGTGATGTACAAACATTATATACATCCATTCCCCACTATTTGGCCATATTGGCTTTGAAAAAACAAATGGAGAGATATTCTGAATATGCCCCTGACCTACAAAATTATATTCTTGAAGTCACCACTTTCCTATTAAACAACAACTATTTTTCTTTCCTGGGCGATTATTATCTGCAGCAACAAGGATGCTCTATGGGCGCTAGGTTTTCACCCTCGCTCGCAAATATTTTCATGTTTTGGTGGGAGGAGGAGTTTATTTTTAATTTTTCAAATCCATTTTTTTCAGATATTGTTATCTGAGATTTATTGACGATATACTCATGATCTGGCGGGGCACTGATGATATGGCCACAGATTTCTTCTTGTATATCGCCAACAATCCTTATAATTTATCCTTCACCCACTCACATGAAAAAAGCGAAATTAATTTCCTGGACATGACCCTCACAGGTAATAGCAATAGGGGGTCTGTTGATTGCAGATTATATCGCAAACCGTCTGCGGGCAATTCTCTATTGCATGCCAACAGTCGCCACCCCAGGCATGTAATAGAGAATATACCCACTGGCGAATATATCAGAGCCAAAAGGTGTTGCAGTAACCAGGAAACCTTGGAAAAAGAATTTGAGTTGGTTGACAAAAGATTTTTAGCACGGGGCTATTCAAAAAACACTCTAGAAAGAGCAAAGATCAAAACTCACCAGAGGGAACGTTCGGATTATCTCCAATTTAAAAATAAAAATAAAAACACAAATAATCTCCATTCTGGATCTGACAGCCTTTTGCCCCTAGTGTTTTCCACTAGATATAGCAAAAATTACCATCAAATAGTAGGAATAATAAAAAAATACCTTCCTATTTTGACAGCAGATGAGACTATTTAAAATCCTTGATGTAGGGGTTAAATTTGTATCAAAGAGAAACACAACACTGGGGGCTTTAATTTCACCAAGTGACCATAAAAATAAAATGTCCCAAAATAAAAATAAAAAATCTGCGAAAAAAACAGATGGATGTACTGCGGGCAATTGGCTGTCAACAGTGGGATCTTATAAATGTGGCCATAAAACCTGTGGGCTTTGTAAATACATGGTTAGTACCAATAATTTTACATCATATTCTAATGGAATTATTTTTTTTATAAATTCAATGATCAATTGTGGTACTAGCAATGTTATTTATTTGATTTCATGCGTTAAATGTCATCTGCAGTATATAGGCAGCACGACACGCACATTGAGAAAGAGGCTGTCTGAACATATATATGATGCAAATAATGCAACTACTAGAGGATTATCTGGAGCATCGCAGCACTTTCTCAATGTGCATGCGGGCAATATGGATTCACTGCAGGTTAATGCAATTGAGAAAGTGTGTCTACCAAAAAGAGGCGGTAATCTTAAAGATATTCTTTGTCGCAAGGAAATCAAGTGGATTTTTACAATGGACACTAGAACTCCCCTGGGTATGAATTTAAAGAAAGATATGTTGTATGTGTATTGATATGACCACTTATTTCCCATGGGAGTCGAACTACTCCAATTAATCACCTTGAACCTGTGCAGTCTTTTCAGATTCCATGTCCGGTTTCATGTCTTTTTAATCACTCTGTCAGTGTCCATTTACTAGAGACAGACTAAGAACTAACTCTGTTCGAAACGCGTCCTCTCACGTTTATTCCTATGAATTCATGGTGGAAAATTTTTTTTTAACTTGAACATGAAATAAAGAAAGAATTTAATTTTAACCTATTTTGGACCAGATTGCTGGATATCTACTCTATTCATGCTGATGCTGAGGTCTGCCTACCTCTTTCTTTCCGTGCACGGTCTGGATTTGATCTCGGGTACAGGTGAGCGGGGTCACCCCCTTCCTCTGTCTTGGTACTTATTAGTGCCTACAAGTAGTATTCAACCCCCTGCAGATTTAGCAGGTTTGATAAGATGCAAATAAGTTAGAGCCTGCAAACTTCAAACAAGAGCAGGATTTATTACCAGATGCATAAATCTTACAAACCAACAAGTTATGTTGCTCAGTTAAATTTTAATAAATTTTCAACATAAAAGTGTGGGTCAATTATTATTCAACCCCTAGGTTTAATATTTTGTGGAATAACCCTTGTCTGTAATTACAGCTAATAATCATCTTTTATAAGACCTGATCAGGCCGGCACAGGTCTCTGGAGTTATCTTGGCCCACTCCTCCATGCAGATCTTCTCCAAGTTATCTAGGTTCTTTGGGTGTCTCATGTGGACTTTAATCTTGAGCTCCTTCCACAAGTTTTCAATTGGGTTAAGGTCAGGAGACTGACTAGGCCACTGCAACACCTTGATTTTTTTTCCCTCTTGAACCAGGCCTTGGTTTTCTTGGCTGTGTGCTTTGGGTCGTTGTCTTGTTTGAAGATGAAATGACGACCCATCTTAAGATCCTTGATGGAGGAGCGGAGGTTCTTGGCAAAAATCTCCAGGTAGGCCGTGCTATCCATCTTCCCATGGATGCGGACCAGATGGCCAGGCCCCTTGGCTGAGAAACAGCCCCACAGCATGATGCTGCCAAAACCATGCTTGACTGTAGGGATGGTATTCTTGGGGTCCTATGCAGTGCCATCCAGTCTCCAAACGTCACGTGTGTGGTTGGCACCAAAGATCTCGATCTTGGTCTCATCAGACCAGAGAACCTTGAACCAGTCTGTCTCAGAGTCCTCCAAGTGATGATGAGCAAACTGTAGAAAAGCCTTGACATGACGCTTTGAAAGTAAAGGTACCTTACGGGCTCGTCTGGAACGGAGACCATTGCGGTGGAGTACGTTACTTATGCTATTGACTGAAACCAATGTCCCTACTGCCATGAGATCTTCCCGGAGCTCCTTCCTTGTTGTCCTTGGGTTAGCCTTGACTCTCGGACAAGCCTGGCCTCGGCACGGGTGGAAACTTTCAAAGGCTGTCCAGGCCGTGGAAGGCTAACAGTAGTTCCATAAGCCTTCCACTTCCGGATGATGCTCCCAACAGTGGAGACAGGTAGGCCTTGGAAAGGGTTTTATACCCCTTGCCAGCCTTGTGACCCTCCACGATCTTGTCTCTGATGGCCTTGGAATGCTCCTTTGTCTTTCCCATGTTGACCAAGTATGAGTGATGTTCACAAGTTTGGGGAGGGTCTTAATTAGTCAGAAAAGGCTGGAAAAAGAGATAATTAATCCAAACATGTGAAGCTCATTGTTCTTTGTGCCTGAAATACTTCTTAATACTTTAGGTGAACCAAACAGAATTCTTGTGGTTTGAGGGGTTGAATAATAAATGACTCTCTGAATAAACTTTTCACAATTTAAAAAAAAAAAAATAAAAAAAAGAAATAACATTCTTTTTTGCTGCAGTGCATTTCACACTTCCAGGCTGATCTACAGTCCAAATGTCACAATGCCAAGTTAATTCCGAATGTGTAAACCTGCTAAATCTGCAGGGGGTTGAATACTACTTGTAGGCACTGTATATGACAAATACTGTATATATACGTATGTATGTGTGTGTGTGTGTGTGTGTGTGTGTGTGTGTGTGTGTGTGTGTGTGTGTGTGTGTGTGTATGTATAAAGCCTTTGCGCTATTAATACCACGATGGAAGGAAGAAAATGTGGCTTTCTCAGCACTGCTGTTGATCTCACAGGGAGAGACCAGGATACATTGACATGATTTATTGCGGTTTATTGGACGCATTTTGAAGTATTACACACTTCTTCTTCAGCAAAAAAAACAGTTGCATCCTTTCCATGTATCATGGTCTCTTCCTATGATGTCAACAGCAGCTCGGAGAAAGCCACATTTTCTACCTTCAATCTTGCTATCAGTTCAGCCTTTGGTTTGACTTCTGCAGCAGCTGTCTAAAACGTTACACATCTCTGGTGCTGTTGTTACCACAACCTCACAAGGTGAGCAAGTTATTCCTGCATGCCATCAATGTTATTTTGATAAGACCCTATTGTGCTCTTTAACCCTTTAGCTCTTGGTTTATTTGTGGTATTGATAACATAAAAGGATTTTGTAGACCAACATGAAAATCAAATATTTTCAGCACTTTATCTGATATATGCTTTTGAAAGACTGTCACGTTAAAATAAAATCTGTACTCGCTAAATAATTTCAATTCCGTTATGGGGTAAATTGTGCCAAACAAATTGCAAATTATGACTTAGCTAAATTTGAAAAGTGTCTAGAAAAATGGGCAATGGCTCTGATAAGCAACTGTGGCTTCCAAGAGTTAGAGCTAATTACGGTAAGCTTCTCAGCCTGACCACAGGTCTAATGATCCAGACATCCAGCATCATTGGCATATATACTAACGAGCAAAAGGGGAACAATGTTGTTAACGTTTGACTTTCAGGCTCCATATCTCACCATCCACTACAGCTTTGAGCATGAGACTACCTTCATTTTATAGGCAATAATCTTGGCTCTCATTACATTTGACTGTAACAATTTAGCATATGATCAGTTATGCAGATTATTGTCATGTCACTGAATTGGTATCATTGTACTCCTGGTGGTGAAAAAATTTTTTTCTTCCTGTACACTACAAATTACAACTTGTTCTCGCATTCCCTAATAGCTCAGTGTATTATAAAATTGATTTCCAAGAGAAAAGTCACTGGTTTGAATTGAGAAGCAACCATGAAGATTTCCCAAAAAAAGAGAGAGCATTATCCAGGTCATCAATAACAGTCTCTAGGCCAAGAAAATTGCCAAACTGCATCATGTGAGTGCCATGATGGTTGGAAGAATGCAAAATGAAGAACGTCCATCCATTCAAAAGCCAACTGTGAACATCCAGGTAAAATATTAGTTAGAAATTCAGCTCATCACAAGGTCTACATCTGGAATAGTGGCCTGAAAAAAGGAAAGAAGCCTTGACTTCAATATGTCATATGAAGCGTTGGCTCGAGTTTGCAAAAAAGTACGAAAAGTGGACAGTAGAAGATTGAAAACTAGTGATTTGGAGAGATGAAACAAAAAAGTCTCAGGGGTGCAAATGGGAAAAAGAGGCTAATTGATCAAGAAATTGAAGGACGTTTGTTGAAAGAAGGCTGATGATATGGGGTGTTTCACGTTCAAAGGTGTTGGATGCTTGACTATAGCAAGTAAAAAGAGAAAAGAGGAATATGTATAATGGCACCATAAATTTCCTATAATAATACTGAAAACCATAGGGACTTTTCGATGCAATTATTTATACTCCCCTTTTCTTTTTCTACTTGCTATATTGATTTTTTGGGTATAAGGCACATATTCCCTATTATTGGTGATACCAGTCCATTTTCTTTGTTCTAGTACTTCTACATGCGAGTATCCTACAAGGTGAGTTAATTTGTACACTCAAGTACTTTGGGTATGAAAGGGACGACATAGTGTTCCAGCAGGACAAAGAGATGAAGCATACATCGAGTTTGGCGAAGAAATGGTTCAATGACAATGAAGTAGAGGTGCTTGGATTGGCCCACACAGTCCCAAGACCTCAATACAATTGAACATGTGTGTAGAGTTGAAGAAAAAAACTATACATACCCAAGTGAGTCTAGCAGTATGCACCAACATTGGGAACGCGTAGAAGAGACCTGGGATTAGACTGCAGTCAAGACATGCTTGAATATGATTGAGATCGTGTACAGAAGGATTCAGGCAGTGTTGAAATACAAAAGTGGATTTACAAAATACTAACAAAATAATAAAAATTTAGGCTTTTAGGATTAAAACAGTAACTATGCAGGGAAATAACAAAAATCGTAACTAATCACATGCTAAATAGTTGAAAGTCAAATTTATGTATGAGATAGCCAAGATGTTAATCTATAAAATTAAAACAGTCTGACACTCAATGGTGTAGTGGATAGTGAGATATGGAGGTTGAAAGTCAAAGTTCAAAACATTGTTACCTTTTGCTCGTTAGTGTATAATGCTGTAAATTTAGATTGAGACCTGAGGTCGGGCCAGGAACTGCAGCTATAGAATTTTTACCAATCTAGATTTATCTCAATTAGCAAGCAGTCAAATTTATAAACTAGAAACTGTGAAAATGTTATGAAAAGGGGTAAATTTTATCTACTCCTAGCAGGCATAGAAGCAATTTTCTGATAAAGTGTATATTAAATTAGGAAAATTACAGTACAACAAAAAGGAGTAAAAAAACATGTGAAGCAAAACAGAATGTGTGTTGAACCTTAGATTTACACACCCCTGGCATAATCTCAAGCAGCTTTATCGGATAGTCACCTGGAATGGCCTTGTTAAGAGTTCATTTGTGGAAAAACTGGTCTTCACAAATTGTTTACAACTAGAGCTGAGCGGACTAGTGGAAGTTTAGTTCGGTGGGTTAAGCCGGACTTTAGATAAAATTCGGGTTGGCATCGGGAGTTGATCTAAACCCCAGTAGAAGTCATTGATTGGGCAGTTCGGGTCTCCACCCACATGCAGCCAGCAATAAACAGAACAATTCTGGGGGAGGGGTTTTTCCATATTTTTTTTTTGTTTGTACACACTACATCTGATCACGCTGTTGTTACCCCCAGTACGAACCGTTAAAACACTGCAAGAGGCTTGCACTGGGCTGAGCACCGAGCGTACCCGAGCACAGTGATGCTTGCGTGAGTGGTTTGCATACGAAAAGTACCCGAACTCCGACCCTGATCTCTGGAAAGTCTGAATTCAATACGAACACTAAACCTCGAGTTCGCTCATCTCTTAACATCAGGTAAGCTTTGTAGAGGCAGTATAGGTACGTAGTTCCAGACTATGCTGAGCCCTATTGCACAACTGTTCTAAGCCAGAATATGGCAAGAACCACTCAAATAAGAGAAATGATGGCCCAAAATTACTTTGACATGAAGGTCAGTCAATCTGAGAAATTGCTAGAACTTTTAAGCGCAGTTATAAAAACCATAAATCACTATAATGAAACTGGCTCAAATGAGGACCGGCACTGAAAAGGAAGACCAAGAATCACCTCTGCCGCAGAAAATAATTTCAAGAGTTACCACAGAATCTGCAAATTTACAGCACAGTAGATGTCTGCACAACATTTACAAGGGCTATTATCTCAAAAATCAACTGTCCAAAGGAGAAGGCCTTTATTATTGAACAGCTGCAAAGAAGCCAATACTGAGAACTGTAAATGAGAAGATACTTGTTTGGATCAATATTAGATCAATCTGTAATCTGTACGGAAAACTGTACGGTGGACTGATGAGTCAAAATTTTAGATTTTTGGAACCAACCACACTATCTTTGTTAGACACTGAAAACGTGAGCGGATGGTCTCTACATATGTGGTGCCCACCGAAGCATGGAGAGAAGAGGAAGTGTGATGTGTGGTAGCTGTTCGGATGGTAAAACTGTTGATGATTTTTCCCCAATTTCAAGGTATATTTACCAAGCATGGCTACCACAGCATTCTGTAAGGTCATGCTATCTCATCTGACTTGCACTTAGCGGGACCATCCTTTGTGATGCAACAAGACAATAACTCAAAACACACTTGCAGGTTAGATAAGGGCTACGTGTCCTCGCGGGAGAGGGATCGAGTGCGGCATCAGAAGACTTGGCCTCCACAATCACTTGACCTCAAAGTTAAGGCAAAGCTGCCCACAAGTGCTCAGCACCTCTGGGAAATCCTTTAAGACTGCTGGAAAGCCATTCCAGGTGATTGGTGAAGCTGCTTGAGATGTGTACAGCTTCCACTATAGTAAAGGAGTGTAATCTAAGTAGTCTAAAACACATGTTTCTTTACACGTTGCTGCCAAATGTATACCTTTTATAGTTTTGTTGCCTACGTTGCCTACAGTCTAAATCTACAATTTGCACATTCAAATAAGAACATGGAAAGCCACTGCATGAACAGGTGTATCCAAACTTTTGACAGATATTGTATACATTTACAAAGAGATTTTTTTGCATTCTCTGGCTATATTGCAATGTACAGTATATATTTCTGAATTTCCACTGTATACACTTCAAATGGTATTTGTGTTATCAGTAGATATGAGTACTGTAATATTCAAAATTGCTATACTCGTAACGAGTACTTTGTAATATTCAAGTATTTGTTCTGAATAGCGAGTACAATGCAAGTAAATTGGAAATGCGAGTAATTTTCTGCTGGACTCAACAAAGAGGTCTGGGGGCCTGAGAAAAAGGCTGAAATGGACGGTAAAGTGATGAAACTGAATGTGGAGAGCCTGGAGGAATATGCCTGCATGCATTTCTGACTCACATATGTTTTCTGGGATCCCCTGAAGCCACACGGAAGAACTTCCGTGTGGCTTCAGTCTATCGGTACCCCTGCAGTGTATGTCGCACTACCCTGGCCAGCCCCGCAGAGACTCACACAGCAGTGTGCAAGCAGCTGTGGGATGACGAGCGCTGACATCAGGGGGTTAGCTCAGATCATTACCGGCTTTGATGACCTTCGCTGAACTCACAACATCAGCGCTCGATGTCAGCCTGCGTCACTGACTACCATGATGACAGTTCCCATGAGAACGCGGCGGCCATGGAACTCAGTGACAAGCGCTAACCTCACGAGTTCATGACGTCGGCACTAATTATGCCCTGCAGCGACCTTGCCTGACCTAATGATGTTAGCTCAGGTCACTGCACGGCTCTCCCAGCCAATAGGGAACATTCTGTTCTTCATTGACTGGGATAGTAAGTATGGTATGCATTGTTGTGGTACCCCCCTTATTGGATTACGCTGGAAAACCAATTTGGTTTTCTTTAGAATAAATTGGTGAAACGGAATGTTTTCGGTTAGTGTTTTTGCAAATACATTTTTTTTCTTGTCTATTTTTTTATTACTGACTGAGTTAGTGATGTCTGGTATCTGATAGATGCCATGACATCAATAATGCCAGGGCTTGATGCCAGGTTACATTACACAGCTGGTATCAACCCCATATATAACCCTATTTGCCATCGCACCAGGGCAATAGGAAGAGCTGGTGCAAAGCACCAGGATTGGCACATCTAATCGATGTACCACTTCTGGGGCAGCTGCAGCCTGCTAATTTTAGGCTGGGAAGGGTCCAAAAACCATGGACCTCCCTAGTCTGAGAATACTAGACGACAGCTGTTTACTACCTTGGCTGGTGATCCAATTTGGGGGGACGCCACATTTTTTGTTTTAAATTATTTATTTACTTTAAAAAATAACGTGGGATGCCCTCTGTTTTGGATTATCAGCCAAGGTGAAGCTGCCAGCTGTGGTCTGCAGGCTGCAGCCGTCTGCTTTAGCCTAACTGGCTACAAAAAATAGGGGGGACACCACTTCGTTTTTTCAATTTTTTTTTTTTGCTAAATACAAAACTAAACACCCTTTAGTGCCACATGAAAGGCACTAAAGGGTGCAAGATTACAAAATGCAGGGGAGTGGGACATTCTATCTATCCAGCTATCTATCTTTCTAGCTTTTGACTGTATGTAACTCTCCTTCCATTTTTTTTTTTTTTCGGTCCACAAAAAAAAAAAAAACAGAAGGCACACGGATGTAAAACGGACCATGTACAGAACGGAAAGGATGCGGTTGTCACACTGATGTGCATTGTTTAATAAAATTAGCCCTATGGCCTGAGTCTTGGTTGACACAGGAAGTCCCCATCACAAGGGCCTCCAATGAAAAATTGTAGTTAGGCTGCAGTAGGAGTACTGTCCTGGTTTGTTCACCACTGCACAATGTGCATAGTGTTTACAAAAATTAGCTCTATGGCCTGAGTCATGGTTGACGCAGGAAAGAAACGGCTTTATATGGCAAGTGGTGGACATTAACAATTTGAGGGGATTTAGTTTGGCTTGCTCTCATCTGGAGGTATTGCAAACTGTAGAGAAATCCAGTCCTTGTTGAATTTAATCAGAGTAAAATGGCTATGTGCGCACGTTGCGCAATTACATGCAGTTACGCTGCGCTTTGTAGCGCAGCGTAACTGCATGCGTCCTGCGTCCCCTGCATAATCTATAGAGATTGTGCAGGGGCCGTGCGCACGTGGCGTTTTAGAGCGCAGCGCTTCGGCTGCTGCCCGAAGCGCGCGTTCTAAGAAGTGACATGTCACTTCTTCCGTGCGCTTTGCCGGCAGCCCCTGTTCTGTCTATGGCAGGAGCTGCAGGCAGAGCGCATGGAATCGGCTTTTCTTTTTTTTTTCCACTACGGACATTTTCTGCAGCGATTTGAAGCACACGTGTGCTCTTCAGATCGCTGCAGAAATTTCTGCAGTGACTGTACGCAACGTGCGCACATAGCCTTAGTCGGTCTGCATTTTCTGTGGAGAGGCGGGAGCACCTATCAGTGATGATTGCCTAGGCAGAACTGAAAACATGCTCTGACATTACACTAGCAGCCGGGCAGGCCAGCACCTCTAAGGCATATAAGGAGAGATTGGGCCAATTGTTCAGCTTGGACATCCAATAATTAAAGAGAACTAAAGCATCAGAAAGGACGCAGGTATGGTCACTTAAGTACCCCTTGACCATGTTGTGAAACTTCTCCCTCCTTGGCATTGCTACAGGCACAGATAGCCCTTGCTGATGTCCTGGATTATTGAAAATGGCCCAGTTTGCACACATTTCCCCCCTCTGTTGGACCATGTGTTGGTGTCTTTGCCCATTAATTCTTGGTGTTGAAAAGAGTCGGTAACTCTGTCGCCAGCATTGTCTAAGGATGATGTTTTCATCAACTGATCTACAATGACCATCTTGAAGGATTCCATTGTGCAACCCTTTGGTGACTCCAAAAGGAGAGAAGGAAATTTCTCCTTGCACCGTGGGTCCAGAAAGGTGGTCAACCAGTAAAGGTTGTTGAATAAAATGTGTATCACGCGAGGGTCTTGCCACATACACACTTACACATGAACTGTGCCACGTGGGCCAAACTGCAAATAGGCAAAGGTTCTGTATCCCCACCAGGAGGATCAATACCCATCCTCTCGTCACGCTGACTCGCCTCCTCCTCCTCCTCTCCATCCCATCCATTCTAGACAGACATGAAGCTGGGATTGAGAGTCCCCTGTGTAGCATTGAGAGTCCCCTTGGTAGCACATAAAGAAATAGTCTTCTTCCTCCTCATCCTCCCCATCCTCCTCATCATCACCCAATGTTGCCTCAAAATATTGGCTTGGTAGTATCACCCATGGGGAAATCTGGCTCGATAGCCAGAAGCTGGGCACTCAAAGCTTCCTCTTTGAGATTATGCAGTGATTGTTTCAACAGACACAGCAGTGGGATGGTTAAGCTGATAATAGCCTGATCACCTCTCATGAGCTTGGTGCAGTACTCAAAGTTCTCAAGAACCTTACAAATGTCAGCGATCCACACCCACTCAACAGTTATGTATGCTGGCTGACTCTCAGTCTGACGGGCATGTTGGAGTTGGTATTCAGCTACTGCCCTCTGCTGCTCAGTAATCCTCGCCAACATATAGAATGTAGAGTTCCACCGTGTGGGCAGGTTGCACATGAGTCGCTGACTTGGCAAATTAAAGTGCTTTTGAAGCGCTGTAGGACCAGCAAAAGCAGTAGAGGAATGGCGAAAATGGGCACTAATACAGCGCACCTTCTCAAGTAGGTATGGCAAGTCAGGGTATGCTTTTATAAATATCTGAACAACTAGGTTTAGCACATGAGCCATGCATGGCACGTGTACCAGCTTGCCGTCTTTTAAAACCACCTCCAGGTTACGCCCATAGTCACAAAAGACCACACCAGGTAGGATTTGCAGCTGGAAGAGCCACTGATCGGTCTGCTCTTTTATACCTTGCCACAGCTCTGCTGCAGTTCAGCTTCAGCAGAGCGTGTTGCCACTTTGCCAATGCGCTCCACATCAACCACCTTGTTTTCCATCTCATCCTCCTTCCCACTTGAGATTGTAGGCTGATCTGATGGAAACTGTGTCATCATCATCATCAGCCTCCACCTCAGGAGAAAGTAAATCAGATTCCTCAAAATGGCCATTTTCTGGCCGTAGGTCTTCAAATATTTGTGCATCAATGCACGCCACCTGCTCACGTCCCTCTTCCATGCTGCACAGCGAGAGGCCAGTGCCAACCAATGGGTAAGTACAAAAAATACTCAGAATGGCCAAGATTGGGGTCATATGTCTCTTGTGACTGATGAAGGGGGAAGGAAGGAGGACTAGGTTGAGGATTGGATGGGCCAACCTTCTGTGTATCCACAGTAGACTGTAGACAAATGCGAAGAGGCCTTGTCTGCCATCTAAGACAGAATCTGCTCTCGCTCTTCTGGCTTCTACACACTTTTGTGTTCCAGAACGGGAAATTTTGCAAAAAACAAAGTGGATGCATCAAGCTTCTTCTAACCTGACACAGCTTCAGTGTCTTGTCGCCCACCAGTGACAACACCACGCCCACGTCCACGTCCCTGTCTTTTAACAACTGCGTTTTTTGTCATTTTGGGTTTTGCTGACATATTTGTAGATGTCGATAGCCCAAGCCAAGAAAACTTTGACCACGTAAATATTGTGGAGAAAGTACAAGTGAGTACTTTGTACCAGGCAGCACAAAATGGAGTCCTGTTTTGTATTTGCAAAGGCCACTAGCAACGAATGAATGTGACTGACATGGACGGATGGCACCAAGTCAGGCTGTGAAAACCCTAAATATTGTGGGAACAGGAATGGTGCTTTACTGTATCAGGCAGAAGTAAATACTAGAGTACAGCTTTGTAACTATTTGCAATAGCCAATAGCAACGTATGTATGTCGCTGACGTGGACGGAAGGCACAAGTCAGGCTGTGAAACCCTAAGGCTGTGTGCACACGTTGCGTTTTTTACCGCGGAAACACTGCGTTTAGAACCGCAGCGTTTCAGTGGCAAATTGCATGCGTTCAGCTTTCCCAGCAAAGTGTATGAGAAAGCCGAAAAATCAGTGCACACGCTGCGTTTCTAAACGCAGCGTTTTGGATGCCAAAAATCGGTGCGGAAAGAAAAGCAGCATGTCACTTCTTTTGTGCGGTGTGGCTGCGTTCTCTCCCCCATTGAATCAATGATGTGGGTGAGAACGCAGCTACACCGCAGTGAGCTGCTTATTTGTTGCGGTCCGCGGGCTTTGTCGGCATGCCGGAACGCAGGCATTTACCTGGAAGTGAGGTCAAGAGGTTTCCTGTTGACCTCACTTCCTGGCAAAGTCCTGGAAAGCCCCCGGTGTCACCAAAGTGCCTGCCCCGACCCCCGACCCCCCTCCCGAAAATCCAACATGGCCGCACGCACAGTAGCGCACCGGCCGCCCTGCTCCTATGATTTCTGTCACATGTGCCTTGAGACATGCGACAGAAAAATGCCCCCCAGGCCCTGCCCGGTCACCCCCTATTCCCCCCGGTATTCCCCCTTACCTGTCCGGTCGCAGCGCTGATCCCCCGCGGCCCCCTCCTCCTTCACAGTAGACGTTGGTCAGTGCGGTCACATGAGCAGAGCAGCTGACAGCCAGCACTGTGTTCAGAGAGCTGTGCTGGCTGCTCGGCACTCTGCAGCTGTGACCCAGGGAGAGTGGGTGCAGATTTTTGGCACCCACTCTCCTCAAATGGAGGGTCTGCCCTCCTAGAAAATGGGGATACGTTCCCTGAACGTGCCCCCATATTCTAGAAGGTCCAGAGGCGACGTGGGACGTCCAAATGGATTTCTGCGGACCCATTTTTTTTCAAATTTTTGGATTAAATTGGAGAACAAGGGAATGATTTGGGGAGTGTTTTTTCTAATAAAAATTTTTTTGTCATTTTTTTTTGCTTTTGTTTACTGTCATTTAGTTATGTCTGGTATCTGATAGACGCCGTGACATCACTAATTGCTGGGCTTGATGCCAGGTGACATTACACATCTGGTATCAACCCCATTTATTACCCCGTTTGCCAACGCACCAGGGCGCGGGATGAGTTGGGGCGAAGCGCCAGGATTGGCGCATCTAATGGATGCGCCACTTCTGGGGCGGCTGCGGCCTGCTATTTTTAGGCTGGGAAGAGTCCAATAACCATGGCTCTTCCCACCCTGAGAATACCAGACCCCAGCTGTCAGCTTCACCTTGGCTGGTGATCTAATTTGGGGGGACCCCACGTTATTTTTTTTTAATTCTTTATTTATAAATAAAAAAAAAAGCCTGGGGAGCCCTCCAAATTGATCACCAGACAAGATGAAGCTGCCAGCTGTGGTTTGCAGGCTACAGCTGTCTGCTTTACCCTGACTGGCTATCAAAAATAGGGGGGACCCCACGCCATTTTTTTCATTGTTTTTTTTTTTTTTGGATAAATACTAAGCTAGGCACCCTTTAGTGCCACATGAAAGGTACTAAAGGTGCCAGCTTAGAATATGCAGGCGGGGGTGGGACGTTATATATATTTGACATCCATTCATCCATTGACGCTTTTTAGGCTGTGTGTCCACAATCAGGGTTTGCAGCGTTATGGGCGCTGAGTGTTTTCCCTGCGTCCATAACGCTGCGTTGTGCAGTAGAAGCACAGTGGAAGGATTTTTGGAGATCCCATGCCCACTGTGCTTCTTTTCTCCGCAGCATAAACTGACCGGTGGCGTGGCTTCCCGAGCCTCAGCATGTCAATTTATGCTGCGGAGACGAGAGTGTTCTCTGCAGGTAGAATAGAGCTAAAGTCCACAGCAGCCTGAACCCAAATCGTGGGCATGGGCAGCTGCAGGAAGGCTGGCACTGTGTACTAGACGCCGTGTCGCTGGATCATGGCCACATAGCCTTAGGCCCCTTTCACACGTCAGTGATTCTGGTACGTTTGTGCTTTTTTTTAAACGTACCAGAATCACTGACATACGCAGACCCATTATAATGAATGGGTCTGCTCACACGTCAGTGATTTTTCACTGCACGTGTCTCCGTGCGGCGTACCCGCGTGTGCGTGATTGCCACACGGAGACATGTCCATTTTTTTCTGGCATCACTGATGTTCCACGGACCACGCAGTGGTGTGGTCCGTGAAACACGTGCCAGAAAAAAACGTGCTTTTAAAATAAATCATTTTAACTCACCCGGCGTCCAGCGATGTCCTCTGCAGCCCGTGCAGCTTGCTGCTTCTGAGCCGGCTCATTATTGTCGCGCATATTCATGATGCGCGACACAGCCGACCCGGAAGCAGCTGCTGCGGGGGTCAGCACCAGCCGGATGCTACACCGCGGGAGCGATCAGCACCATGGAGAGCAGGAGCGGGCGCAGGTGAGATGATTACTGAGTGCAATCACGGGCCACGGAGAACGGAGCCCGGATTGCACTTAGACAACCCACGTGTGCCGTGAATCACGGCACACGGAGAGACATGTGCATGTTTTACATGCCAGTGAAAAACGTCAGTGTTTTTCACTGACGTGTGAAACGGGCCTAAAAGTGAGAATATTGTTGCTACAGCAACATTTTGGGTGAAGTAGCTGTGGATTCAAAATGCTTAATATACTCCTGAATAAAATCCTTGAGGGGTGCAGATTCCAAAATGGGGTCACTTGTGGGGGTTTTCTGACGTATAGGTACCCAAGGGGCCCTGCTAATGTGACATGGTGCAAGAAGTTTATTTCAACTTTTCCAAAATTCAAATGGTGCTCCTTCCATTCCAAGCCCTCCCATTTATCCAAACAGAATGTGGAGAAGGAAATGACATCACAGGTTTTTTTCCCAAAGGTCTGTGTTCAACCAACTTTATTAACACTGACAAGTCTTAAAAAAACGCACCTAAAAAAACGCATGAAAACCGCATGAAAAACGCATGAAAAACACATGCGTTTTCGATGCGTTTTTCTCAAAAAGCATTGTTTACAAATCTCTCCTCTGCCAGAGAGTGCGTTTTTTTCCGCGCTGAAAAAAAAGCAACGTGTGCACATAGCCTAAATATTGTGGAAACAGGAACGGTGTTTTAGGCTATGTGCGCACGTTGCGTAAATTCATGCAGTTACGCTGCGCTTTGTAGCGCAGCGCAACTGCATGCGTCCTGCGTCCCCTGCACAGTCTATGGAGATTGTGCAGGGGCCGTGCGCACGTGGCGTTTTAGAGCGCAGTGCTTCGGCTACTGCCGAAGCGCTGCGTAAAAAGAAGTGACATGTCACTTCTTCCGTGCGCTTTGCCGGCAGCTCCTGCTCTGTCTATGGGAGGAGCTGCAGGCAGAGCGCATGGAATCGGCTTCACTACGGACATTTCTGCAGCGATTTAAAGCGCACATGTGCTCTTCAGATCGCTGCAGAAATTTCTGCAGTGAACTGTACGCAACGTGCGCACATAGCCTTACTATATCAGGCAGCAGTAAATACTAGAGTACTGCTTTGTAACTATTTGCAATAGCCAATAGCAACGTATGAATGTGGCTGACATGGACACAAGTCAGGCTGTAAACACTTAAATATTGTGGAAACAGGTCCCAATTTCCTACCTAATCCATAATCTCTCCCTACCTGCTGTGACTTTGTTCAGCGCTATCAGCTCTTAAAAGAGCTATTGTATTCTGGTTTTTGGATGGTAGGATAGAGGTAGTGACACACACTGCTATAAACACTCTCCCTACTCGGAAACCTGCCCTCTGAACGCTACACTGACCTACGCTGCAGGCAACCCTGAAAAGGGTTTTTTGTGTTAAGAGGCCTACACTCTTACTAGAAGTTGCTCGCTCTATCCCTACACTGATACAAAGCAGGCTCCAGAAGCAGTATGCGCCAAATGGCAGCGGAAGGTCTTTTATAGACCCTGAGCGGCCAGCCAATCACAGTAATGCCACAACCAAGATGGCTGCAGCATTACTGTGATTGGTTAAGAAGCCCAACATGTTTATTGGCTGCAAATCAGGCGCCAAAACGGCTGGCCGGGACATCCGAAAGTAGAGAGGTGAATACACCATTACTCGCTATATAACGAATAGCCTGAGTACCGTACTATTCTGCGAATAGTAACTAATACACTCGCTCATCACTAGTTATCAGCAAACAGCAAACAATAATATACTATACCATATAAGATGGATATACCATAGACAAGGATAAAAAGAATAAAAAAAAATTATTGAACTGTGTGAAAGAAGTAACCCTGCAAGTCTGCTTGGATTCATTTTGGGCTTGAAGCTGTAAGCCATAAATTTACACGTCTTGATATCAATATTCTTGGTTTTACCTTAAACTACAGGATATGTAGTTTACATACAGATGTGTAGGCGCCATGCCATAGGACTGGATCACAAACAACAACATGGATTACCAAGTCTAAAAAATACATAACTTGAGCAAACAATGCCATCTTCTTAAAAGTTCTTGATCGGGAATAATAGAGTTGTGGATACTGGAATGAACAATTGCAAAATCAATTTTAGAAGATGTATCCAAACAGCTCTCTATTTTCCCACCAGGACAGCATCTGCCGCTCTGTGGGAAATCACTGACTACTGATTGATCAGTATTAAACAATTGCACAGGCAGCTCACAACATACAAACAAGAAGACCGCTATTTTTTTGTTTCCCTCCTCTGAGAGGACACGTATAGTATATAAATAATGCCGCTTACATGTGCCGTTACACGTAGGTCTGACTCTCCATCACATCCACAAGATGCATTTTACAACAAAATAATATTTCATTGTGACTGTAGCAAAATGGGTCGCTGTCTTTCTGAGATGTACCACTAATAGAAGAATATTTTACAGAAGCAACCTTTTCAGTTCTCGTCATCTTGACTGACTTACATCTCCAATAACATTTTGTATTGTGTCTGTTTTTCCTAGATTCACACAAGAGCATTTCCGCTACACACGTGCATATGTTATTTACTCCCATACACCATGAATTCCACAGCGCTTTTCAGACATCATCATCACTGTCCCCATTGGGGCTCACAATCTACATTCCCTATGAGAGTGTGGGAGAAAACTGGAGAACCCGGAGAAAACCCAGAAAAACACGGGGAGAACATCCAAACTCCTTGCAGATGTTGTTCTGGGATTTGAACCGTGGAGGCTGGCGCCACCATGCTGCCATTATATAAGGCGTCTACTAATCTACATGAAGCAAGTTCACAAATCACTTTCTCATGAGCCATTTTCAGTGCATCTTGACATCACAAGACAGAGGGCAAGAAATGTAACTATACTGTATAGTCCTAGTCTAAATTGTACACAGAATCAATCCTCAGTCTCAAACCACACAACCTCCATATTAATAAAATACCTAGTGAAACCCTTACTGTATATCCTCCTGTAAGTCACACTTATAGAATTGTATGGTCTGCAGACATCACTCAACTCCTTTAAAGTATGGAAATATATTTAGGGTAATAATCAGGTGGAAGTTAACTTTGAACATGATCATTTCAGAATATATGAAGTTATGATTAGTAAATTTGACCATAGTTAGATATGGCATGGCTGGAACAACAGAATGCTTGAGAGCTAATCAAATAACACAATTCTATACCGACCACCAATTGTCATCTCCTATACCGACCACCGATTGTCATCTCCTATACCGACCGATTGTCATCTCCTATACCGACCACCGATTGTCATCTCCTATACCGACCACCGATTGTCATCTCCTATACCGACCACCGATTGTCATCTCCTATACCGACCACCGATTGTCATCTCCTATACCGACCACCGATTGTCATCTCCTATACCGACCACTGATTGTCATCTACTTATTTAGGATTTCATTCAACTACAGGATCCCTTTAAGTGACAAATCCTATAGGCCAGAACCTAAACTGTGCTGCCATATATGATTGCCCTCTGTGCCTGTTAAATCAAGAGCGTCATTACTATATAATAGATCATTCTATATCAACTCCATGTAGAACCGATATCAAGCAGACGCAGCCAAATATCTCTGATTTACAGGCATCACAAACCGATCATTTACTGCTCACTTTGGGATTAATATTAAAGCGTAAATTTACTCTATTGTGTAAAAATTGGTATTTATTTTAGTTCATTATAAACAGCATTAGTTATCCAAGCATCAAAAAGCTGCAGTACACTGCATGATTTCTGGCATTAGAAGTGAGTCTACGTGGTCTCATTTCAACATTCGTTTTGGAAAGGGCATGAAATGCCTGGAGCCACTTATGATGATGATATTCAGATCTGGCAGCAGGGGGCAGTCAGTGTAAGCGTATTATGTCTAATTAGATAACATTTATATTATTACTCATTCATTCACTGAAGTAGATGAAAAATCAGATAGAAGCTTCCAAGCAAATGGAATAAATCTGATGAAAGGCTCCAAATCATGTCAGACTTACTCTCTGGTGATGCCTGGGGTACTTCTACCATAATCCTTTAAAGCATTTATAGCCTTTACTTTGCCCTGCACTAGTATGGTTAAATATATTCAAAATTTTGCCTAGATGTAACCAGAACGTCACTTTATTTGCAATGCTGTCAATATTTGATATACAGTACAGACCAAAAGTTTGGACACACCTTCTCATTCAAAGAGTTCTCTTTATTTTCATGACTCTGAAAATTGTAGATTCACATTGAAGGCATCAAAACTATGAATTAACACTTGTGGAATGAAATACTTAAAAAAGAGTGAAACAACAGAAAATATATCTTATATTCTAGGTTCTTCAAAGTAGCCACCTTTTGCTTTGATTACTGCTTTGCACACTCTTGGCATTCTCTTGATGTGCTTCAAGAGGTAGTCACCGGAAATGGTTTTCACTTCACAGGTCTGCCCTGTCAGGTATAATAAGTATATAATAAAACTTTCAAAGTGTCCCCAAGTGCACTGGCAAAAACCATCAAACGATACAAAGAAACTGGCTCACATGAGGACCACCCCAGGAAAGGAAGACCAAGAGTCACCTCTGCTGCGGAGGATAAGTTTATCCGAGTCACCAGCCTCAGAAATTGCAGATTAACAGCAGCTCAGATTACAGACCAGGTCAATGCCACATAGAGTTCTAGCAGCAGACACATCTCTAGAGCAACTGTTAAGAGGAGACTTTGTGCAGCAGGCCTTCATGGTAAAATAGCTGCTAGGAAACCACTGCTAAGGACAGGCAACAAGCAGAAGAGACTTGTTTAGGCTAAAGAATACAAGGAATGGACATTAGACCAGTAGAAATCTGTGCTTTGGTCTGATGAGGCTAAATTTGAGATCTTTGGATCCAACCACTGTGTCTTTGTGCGACGCAGAAAAGGTGAACGGATGGACTCTAGATGCTTGGTTCCCACAGTGAAGCATGGAGGAAGAAGTGTGATGGTGTGGGGGTGCTTTGCTGGTGACACTGTTGGGGATTTATTAAAAAATGATGGCATACTGAACCAGCATGGCTACCACAGCATCTTGCAGCGGCATGCTATTCCATCCGGTTTGCGTTTAGTTGGACCATCATTTATTTTTCAACAGGATAGTGACACCAAACACACCTCCAGGCTGTGTAAGGGCTATTTGACTAAGAAGGAGAGTGATGGGGTGCTACGCCAGATGACCTGGCCTCCACAGTCACCAGACCTGAAACCAATCAAGATGGTTTGGGGTGAGCTGGACTGCAGAGTGAAGGCAAAAGGGCCAACAAGTGCTAAGCATCTCTGGAAACTCTTCAAGACTGTTGGAAGACTATTTCCGGTGACTACATCTTGAAGCTCATCAAGAGAATGCCATGAGTGTGCAAAGCAGTACTCAAAGCAAAAGGTGGCTACTTTGAAGAACCTAGAATATAACACATATTTTCAGTTGTTTCACACTTTTTTGTTAAGTATTTCATTCCACATGTGTTAATTCATAGTTTTGATGCCTTCAATGTTAAACTACAATTTTCAGAGTCATGAAAATAAAGAAAACTCTGTGAATGAGAAGGTGTGTCCAAACCTTCAAAAAAGCCTTTACTTACAGCCAAAAATTGATTTTGCCAAAAGACATGTGCAAGACTCCCCAAATGTATGAAGGAAGGTGCTGTGGTCAGATGTGACTAAAATTGAACTTTTTGGCCAGCAAGGTAAATGTTATGTTGCACCAAACCAACACAGCTCATCCCCCGAAAAACACCATCCCTACAGTGAAACATGGTGGTAGCACCATCATGCTGTGGGGATGTATTTTGTCAGCATGGACAGCAAAAATGGTCCAAATTGAGGGGAAGATGGATGGTGCGATACACAGGGATATCCTTGAGCAAAACCTTTTTCAGTCTGTCAGTGATTTGAGTATAAATCAATGGGAATTTCAGGCTCAACCACTTAATATAGGTGCTTCAGGGGAAAAAAAAGCCATGAATAGTATATAACCCCAGCACTCAAAATGAAGGCAAGAGAATTTTTTTGATGCAAGTGGATTTATTTGACACACTGCAAAAGTGAACCTTAGCCAGAGCAACACCACCGACGTTTCGGCGTAGAGCCTTTCTCAAGGTAGTTGCATCAATGGTTACAGCTGGAATGCGCGGGCCCCAAAGGACGGCCGACATGCATGAAAAGAGGTAAGGTTCTTTCACAGTTGCAGAGTGTGCTCATATGTAGGACCCGTGCATTCCAGCTGTAACCATTGATGCAACTACCTTGAGAAAGGCTCTACGCCAAAACGTCGGTGGTGTTGCTCAGGCTAAGGTTCACTTTTGCCGTGTGTCAAATAAATCCACTTGCATCAAAAAAATTCTCTTGCCTTCATTTTGAGTGCTGGGGTTATATACTATTCATGTCAGTGATTTGAGACTGACTTGTAGCTGTAATTGCCACAAAAGCAGGCTATGCCAAGTATTGACTTTAGGGAGGTGAACAGTTATGTACACTGAAGTTTTCAGTTATTTTGTCCTATCTATCGCTTGCTTCACAATAAAATAAAAAACAAATGTTATAGGCATGTTCTTTACATGAACTGATGCAAACCCTCAAAAAAACAAACCATGAAATACCAGGTTGGGACTCTTGGGAGGTAGCATAACATAAAAAATGCCAAGGAAGGTGAATATTTTTGCAAGGCACTGTACTTATATTACCATACTAATTCTTAGCATTATCACATGGTTCTGGGTTCAGTCAGCAGTTTGGGTTTCAGGTCTATAGGCAGCTCCTGTATGGACAGAGGTTGTCACTTAAAGCATCGATTGTCTTCATCAGGACTCATGGTTGTTATACTGATACTTGAGATTCCTCTATAAGCCGGAGTAGCTTCTGCTCTAGTGGACTCAGCCTCTCCACGTATTACAGGGCCTGACTCCTCACTGCTCTGTCTTCTGATAGCGGCCATAGCCAGGTACTGCACATTGGCCTCCCATTCTAATCAATAGGAGACGGATGTGCAATACAAGCCTGCAGCCACTCTCCAAAGACGAAGCAGCTGAGGAACTGAGCATTTCCGGCCACCTGATGCCAGGACTGAAAACAGCTTGATAGGTGGGGGTGCGGTGGATAGGCAATCAATGTCAAAGTAGTGGACAACCCCATTAAGGGTGAATCTGCTTTATTTCCTATTTACACTGGATGCTAATCATGATAATCAAGAGTATTCTCGATTATCGGCTAAAACAGGCCATCAGTCAACTGATGAACCAGTAGTAATAAAGGCTTCTCATCTCTTCCCACATCCAGAACATCATTAAGAGACAAGGGAAAAACTAATATGAAGATACCATCTCCTTCTTTACTACAAATAATAGGAAGGTGTCGACATGCACTTGTTTGCCATTCCCAGGTTGGGTATGGTGGTGGAAAGCAACCACAGGAAAGGGTCCATTGTTTATGAAATTGCTTCTATAATAAGAGCTTAAGGGGCACTTTGCACACTACGACATCGCAGGTGCGATGTCAGTGGGGTCAAATCGAAAGTGACACACTTCCAGCGTCGCTCTCGACATCGAAGTGTGTAAAGCATTTTTGATACGATTAACGAGCACAAAAGCGTCGGAATCGTATCATCGATATAGCCTCGGTCATTTCCATGAATTAGGAAAGACCGATGTTACGATGTTGTTCCTCGTTCCTGTGGCAGCACACATCGCTGTATGTGAAGCCGCAGGAGCGACGAACATCTCCAACCTGCGTCCTGGCCGGCTATGCGGAAGGAAGGAGGTGGGCGGGATGTTTACGTCCCACTCATCTCCGCCCCTCCGCTTCTATTGGCCGCCTGCCGTGTGATGTCGCTATGACGCCGCACGACCCGCCCCCTTGTGAAGGAGGTGGTTGGCCGGCCAGAGCGACGTCGCAGGGCAGGTGAGGGCATGTGAAGCTGCCGTAGCGATAATGTTTGCTACGGCAGCTATCACCATGATATCGCAGCTGCGACGGGGGCGGGGACTATCGCGCTCAGCATCGGCTTGCGATGTCGCAGTGTGCAAAGTGCCCCTAAGTCTCTTTTCCTTAGTATAAGATGCCGGTCCTTTGGTACTACATGCATTTTCAATCCAAAGACCTGGCATGACATAAAAATTATCAAAGCAATAGCTGAAGCTGTAACCAGAACACGTCTGAAGCTTTAGATAATATTTATGTCATCTGAAAATAAAAAAATCCTATATAACAGCAACACGAAATGTCATCTGTACTAATCAGGGCTAAACCAACATAAAAAGCGGGAAGGAAGAAAACACTACATTAAACAGTGCTGCTGCTTTTGACAAGTTAACTGATGTAGTAGATAAACCAAAAGTAGCTTATGTTCTGAGCGCAGCGGCTGGGTCATGCTACTTGCAGAATAAACAATCAGTCTGCCATACAAGCTATTACAGTAAATCAGAAGCATTTGCCAGTTGTATGCGTCTTCTGAGCCGTGCCAAGTCTGCATCCTGCCATCCCATAAATACATTTTTAGCTGAATCACTTGTAAGGTTGATAGTCTGTACTGAAATCTAGCAACCAGTATATACGGATTCTCCTTCCAAAAATACAACTGGTAGAGGGCATTTAAGGCAATGCTCCCAGGAATATAGCACTACTCTCCCACAAAAGCAAAAAAGAACCCAGGTTCTGAAGTGCCACTTGGGGTGTGTACCCTCCTTCCAATAGAGTACACATCTATTATGTGATGTATACACTGCCTGAGCACCGCTTGTCTGGAGCAAAACAAAACTTGAAAATCCTTTCACTAGCTTTAAAGGGATTGTCACCTTTCAAAGATTATAAAGGTAAAGGGGTTATCCTGCTTTCCAATATTGATGGCACATTTTAATATTGGCTGGCTCATCACTGCCTCTGATCTGTTGGTGTATACAAGTGCCACAGCCTCTTTAATATTTACAGTGGTTGAATCCTTGATGATACTTCCATGCAAACTACCTTATTTTTTCATTTTATAAGACACACCGGGTTATAAGACGCATCCCAAATTTAGAAATAAAAAAGGTGATAAAAAAAGGAGTCTGGCTTATACTCTGGTGGTGTCTTACCGGAGGATTGGAGACAGTATTGGTGGAGTGGGATCACAGGAGGCAGGGATGGTGCTGGAGTAGGGCGATTCTGTAGGTGCTGCGGGCTGTGCTGCTGCGGTTGGGGCTGTGCTGGCTGCGGTGGGGGCGGCTGTGGGGGCTGTACTGGCTGCGGTGGGGGCGGCTGTGCTGGCTGTGGAGGCTGTGCTGCCTGTGTTGAGCAGGGCGGTGTGGTGGGTGTCCCAGATGCTCTGTCGGCAGTGTGGGCTTCAAAGAAATGGCGCCCGGAGTCAGCTTCATAACAAGCCAAGATCTCATCTGCGCACACACCACCTTCGGGCACCATTTTCCTTAAGTCCGCTGCTGGGAGATTAATGGGCCGGAGGCAGCGCGTGTGCAGATGAGATATTGAGCCAAAAACTCCATCTGCGCATGTGCCGCGATTATGAAGCCAGCACCGATGCCAGAGCATCTCACCCACCGCCCTGCTCCACACAGCACCCACCCCAGCCAGCGCAGCCCCCACCGCAGCCAGCACAGCACCCATTCTCCACCTCCTGGTAAGCTACATTCACATTATAAGGCGCACCCCTAATTTTTCTCCAAAATTTTTGGGAGGAAAAGTGCGTCTTATAATCTGAAAAAAAAATGTAACCATTATTTAAAACACTGCAACAGGATTCAATACAATTCAGTGGAAGAACGCTGTAAAATCATGATCAGCCACTACAAATACTAGTAAAAAAAATTGCCTTTGGCCGTTGTAGACACTGGAGTCGCTTCATTGCTAGAGATGAATAGACCTGTTTAGGTTCAGGTTCAGGTTCAGCGGGTTCAGCTGAACTTTAGATAAAGTCCAGTTCTGGACCTGGACTTGGCGGAGAACCAAACTGCCCAATCAGTAACTTCCAATAGGGTTCAGGACAACATACAGCCAACAATAAACAGAACACATCCAGGGGAGAAGGGTGGGTTTTTTATTTGTACACACATATTTGTAGTAATTTAAAATATAATCTTCTGTCTTTGTACAATTTATCCTATGCAACCCTTTGTGTAAAGCCTGCTTTACATGTTACGATTTCGCATACGATATCTTATGCGATCGTAACCGCCCCCATCGTATGTGCGGCACGTTCAATTTTGTTGAACGTGCCGCACAAACGATTAACCCCATCACACGTACTTACTAGTGATGAGCGAGTACTAAAAAGCTCGGGTGCTCGAAGCTCGGGCCGAGCCTCCCAAGATACTCGTGTACTCGGCCCGAGCAACGAGCCCAATGTTATCCTATGGGAGACCCGAGTATTTTTGTGAAATGACCCCCCGGCAGCATGGAGAAACCCTAAAAATGTCACAAAAGTCTCAGAAGAGTGCTCAAATGACATGGCAACAGCATGGGGAAGACCCCTTGAAGCATTTATCACTGAAAAGTCACAGCTGTGAACAATTTTGTCCGCGTTTTACGCCATTTTTACGGACTCACCAGAAAACCTTCCAAAATGACCCCAAAATGATTTTTCATGGCGGAAATGTTAAGGGCACATACCCAATAGTGAGATAGAGCTGGTGTATGTTACTTTTTGAGATTAATACATGAAAGATTTTACGTGAAAACATTGTGTGGCACTCCGATGTCCCTGAGAAGAGACGTACATGAAGGCCTCTTGAGTCTAATGTGCCCATTTTGAGGAAGTGAGTCTTTGTAGTATTTTCCTTTGCCAGGGCAGTCCAAAATTGTGAGGTTCACCAATGCCCCTGCATACAGACGTGCATGAGGGCCTCAAAACATTAAGTGTCCATTGTAAGGAAGTGGGTGTATTATAGTATAGCCCTTAGGCAGGGCAGCCAAAAATTGGGAGGCTCCACGTTGTCCCTGGATAGAGACGTGCATGAGGGCCTGTAAACCTGAAGTGCCCATTGTAAGGAAGTGGGTCTATTGTAGTATAGCCCTTAGGCAGGGCAGCCAAAAATTGGGAGGCTCCACGTTGTCCCTGGATAGAGACGTGCATGAGGGCCTGTAAACCTGAAGTGCCCATTGTAAGGAAGTGGGTGTATTATAGTATAGCCCTTAGGCAGGGCAGCCAAAAATTGGGAGGCTCCACATTGTCCCTGGATAGAGACGTGCATGATGGCCTGTAAACCTGAAGTGCCCATTGTAAGGAAGTGGGTCTATTGTAGTATAGCCCTTAGGCAGGGCAGCCAAAAATTGGGAGGCTCCACGTTGTCCCTGGATAGAGACCTGTTAGGTTCTTAGTGCCTCCGTGCTTGCATTTAAAAACCGCACGTGTGTGCCTGTTGGTGGCAGCTTTCCGCTGCATTTGTGTGAGTTTTGCAAAAACTTGGATATAACGCACAAGTCTAGTGAATACACGTCAGCACAGCATTGCAAAATGCGCAAGGGCGTTGTCAACGAACAAGGAAGTGGACGTGATGGTGGTGCAGGCAGAGACCGAGGTTGTGTGCAAGCTCTAATTTCGCCACAACAAAGGGCCACATCTAGTCGCTCGCACGTCCTGTCCCAAATTCTTGGGGACCGCAGCAGTACACCGCTCTTGAACCAAGACCAGTGTCAACAGGTTGTTAGTTGGATAGCGGATAATGCTTCCAGTCAGATTGGCACCACCACAAACACTCTGTCTTCCACACGGTCAAGTGTCAGTAGCCGTGATACTGCACCGCACATTTCAGAACCTGATCCTCCTTCCTACCACCAGGCCGAGTACACGTCCACGCTCCACGGACATTACTGATCCCACACTTGGACACTCGGAAGAGCTGTTCGTTCACGTTTCCATTCACAAATTCTGGCCTCTCGCCAGCTCCTGTTGAAGTGGGCCATGACGAGATTGTATGTACAGATGCCCAAATATTTGAGCAGCCACGTTCTCACGAAGTTGGCAACGTGTCTCAACAAGGGGTGGACGATGATGAGACACAATTGTCAGGAAGTCAGGAGGAGGAGCAGGGTGCGGAAGAGGAAGACGACGTGGTGGATGATCCAGTAACTGACCCAACCTGGCAGGAGGATATGCAGAGCGAGGACAGCAGTGCACAGGGGGAGGGAGGCGTAGCATCACAACAGTCAGTAAGAAGCAGAGTGGTGGCCCCAGGCAGACGTCAGGCAACTGTTCCCCGGAACAACACGACACAAGGTGCCTGTACAAATGTTAGGTCTTCCCGAGTCTGGCTGTAATACTATTGTATGTATTGAGGATTTCGATTGCGTTAGGGCAATGACAACCAGAGACGAGTTCTTGGTGCAAGACGTTTATAATATGCAACCAGCAAATATGTACATAAACGGAACAAAAACACAGTAGAACATAAATACAGGAAATACCTTCCAGGGACGGAGCGAAAGGGAATTCCCGGGACCGCGCACCGGACTCCCCCAGGGAGACCACCAAGAGCGAACCCCTATACAGGGACTGTCTGGCAATCACCCCAGAAGCCCTAAATGCGCAGCAGCCGGGACACAAAAGGGCAATAGGTAAGTCCAAAAATGTCCGTACGTGATGTGAGTCCAGAGTGGTATTAAACGGAAGGAACCGGGCAGAAGTGCCGACCAAAGACGGCAAACGGAGTCCGGGCACAGCTAGATGATACCAGATGAAGTCCAGAGTCGGTGTCGGTTGTTTTCCAAGAGGATCCGAATAACAATCAGGAACCAAAAGCAGCAGGGCAGGAGCACACAGGAAGCAGTATACTCAGGCACTGGACTAAGCTTTAGGGGCGGCTTTTAAACAGATGGACAGGAAGTAGGGCAACAGAACAGAAAACTCCATGTTAACAAAGGGCAAGCTCTTTCAAAAGAAAACTGGAAAACCCGGAACTCTGACACTGGCAGTTTTTTAAGTTGGCTCCAGATGATTCTAAAAAGGCCATTTGCAACACCTGCCATGCCAGCATCAGCAGGGGTACCAAAACTAGCAGCCTGACCACCACCAGCATGATCAGGCACATGTCAGCCAAGCACCCGACTTTGTGGGAAGTACAACAGAGTCGAGGAGCAGTGCTTGCTGATGTCACTGCTATGTCTTCGCTGGTTGTGCATGCGAGCCAATCCCCTGTCCATGCTGCCTGCGAACAAGCCTCCTCCACTCCTGCACCTGCAGTTGCCTACGCAGAAAGAACACCATCATCAAGCACGTCCTTGTCCCAGCGCAACGTTCAGTTATCCATTCAGCAAACCTTTGAACGCAGGCGCAAATACACTGCCAACACCCCACATGCCACAGTTCTAAATGCTAACATTTCGCGACTGCTTGCGCTGGAAATGTTGCCTTTTAGGCTGGTTGAGACAGAAGCATTCCGCGACCTGATGGTGGCAGCTGTCCCACGTTACTCGGTCCACAGCCGCCACTATTTCTCCCGGTGTGCCGTCCCCGCATTGCATAACCACGTGTCACAAAACATCACACGTGCCCTGAACAACGCTGTTTCAGCCAAAGTCCACCTAACCACAGACATGTGGACAAGTGCATGTGGGCAAGGCCGCTACATCTCGTTGACGTCACACTGGGTTAATATTGTGCAAGCTGGGACCCAGTCTGAGCGAGGGACGGAACACGTCCTTCACACACCAAGTTTTGCAGGCCCTACCTCAGTCAGGGTTTCACACACACTCTACAGCTCTGGAATGTCATGCTCCTCAGCCTCCTCCTCCTCCTGCGCATCCTGATCCACTTTACCCTCCACACCAGTCCCAAGCTGGAAGTGTCGCGGGCGGAGGAGGGGACGGTGCGCTCTCCCACTGCTCGGGTCCGGCTGACGCTGCTCTACGGCTGCTGCTGCTCGTTGGCTCGAGCGATGGCCGGATCCCGGGGACTCGAGCGGCGCTACTCGCCCGTGAGTGAAAAGGGGTGGTTTGGGTTTTGGGGATATTGTCCGTGACGCCACCCACGGTTGTGGTGATTGTGTGGACACCACCGCTGCTCTGGACGGGGATCCCGGGAGCCTGTGACAGGGAGCAGCTTTGTTGTTATTTCTCCCCTCCGTGGGTAGGGGGGTTGGTTGTCCCGGGGCCTGGTGATGGGGTAGACATGGATGACAGGCGGGTTGCGGGGCCTGATGAGGTGCAGGGTCGCAGGGGCAGCGCTGTGCCGCACGGCACGGAGGTACTCACTCAGCCCAATGATGATGACACAGTTCACGGTTAAACAAGTGGCTGGATGGACGGGTCACTCGGACGGCTGCGGTTGTTCCTCCCTGCAGGTTAGTGATGACTGTCTCTCCCTGCACCTAAGTTAAGTGTTGGTAGTGATGGTTTCCCAACGGTAACCCGCTCCCCGACCTGGATATGGGCCGGAGGAGCCCCTTTTGCCCACAGGCGCTGGCCCTGGGAGACGGTTGCCCTTGGCGGTGGCTGTGTCTCCCCTTCACGGTTGTACGGTTGCCTTCTATCTGGACTTGGCTGTTTGGAAACCCTGAGGTTCCCTTCACTAACGGATTTGGCAAATTCACGGCGACACCAAGCCTTGCCGGGATCCGAAAGTCCTCTGCCAATGGTGCTGGCTTCTCTTTGTATACCGGTCCGGTACGGCCGGGTCACCACCCGTCCACGGTCCTTACGGCAGACTCCAATCGGCCTCCACTGCAGACGGTCACCACATCCTGCCAACCTTGCTGTCCTGTCCGGGCCACACACCCGGACCAACTTCAGGCTCTTTGCTGTCACTTTTCTCCTCTCTACTACTTTCCTCCTTCCACTTCCTTAGCTTAACTCTCACTGCCTGTGTTTTCCCTCCTCCTCGGTGGGTGGAGACCAACCGCCTGGCTCCACACCCTGGTGTGGACAACAGCCCCTGGGGAAGGCAACAAGGATTTTGTGTTTTGACTATGATATGCCTGCAGGGAGTGTGGGGTGTGTAAGTGTTGTGCTCTGTGGCCCCTGGCTTGTCCAGGGCGACACAGAAGCACTGCAGCACTGCCTCGGCGAAGCGGCAACAGGCAGTGCTGAAGCTAATCTGCATAGGTGACAAACCCCACAATGCAGAAGAGGTGTGGACAGCTCTGAAACAGCAGGCAGATCACTGGCTCACAACTCTGAACCTAAAGCCAGGAAAGGTCGTGTGTGACAATGGCCGAAACCTGGTGGCGGCTTTGAGGCGAGGCCAGCTGACACATGTTCCATGCGTGGCCCATGTGCTCAACCTCGTGGTTCAGCGGTTTCTAAAGTCATACTCAGAGCTGTCTGATCTGCTGGTAAAAGTTCGCCGCCTGTCTGCACATTTTCGAAAGTCACCTACTGCTTCAGCCGGCCTTGCCGGCTTAAGACGCCGTTTGCATCTTCCGGCACACAGACTGGTGTGTGATGTCCCCACGCGTTGGAATTCAACTCTGCACAAGTTGGTCAGGATATGTGAGCAGAAGAGGGCAGTTGTTGAGTACCTGCATCACCTAAGCCGTCGGGAAATGGGTCAAACTCCACACATAACACCTGAGGAGTGGAGATGGATGTCCGACCTATGCACCATCCGCCAAAACTTTGAGGACTCCACCAAGATGGTGAGCGGCGATGACGACATTATTAGCGTCACCATACCGCTTCTCTGCCTTCTAAAATGGTCTCTGCTCAAAAAACAACCATGATGCATTGCAGGCGGAGCGCGATGAGTTTGAGCAAGAAACAGTAGTGGGTGTGGGTGATAACACACAGCCCAGCCTCGTCTCATCACAACGTGCAGTGGAGGACTATGACGAGGAGGAGGATGAAGACATGGAGCAACTCTCTGGCCAAATTGAGGATATGACATGCAGTCATATCCTCGGTTCAGCGTGGCTGGCCAGAGGACAGGGTAGATGATGAGGAGGAGGAGGAGGAGGACAGCATGTTCAGTCATCGTGTTAGTCAGGATACTGAAGTGATGGCTGTTAAGAGTCTGGCACACATGGCTGACTTTATGGTAAGCTGCCTGTCTCGTGACCCTCGCGTTAAGAACATCTTGGCCGACAATCATTACTGGTTGGTAACACTGTTAGACCCACGCTAAAAGGAGAACTTTATGTCTCTTATTCCCGAGGCGGAGAGGTCAGGCAAAATGCAGCAGTTCCAGAAGGCCATAGTCACGGAAGTAGGCAAAGCATTCCCCTCACAAAACGCTAGCGGCATAGGTCATGAATCAGTGGACAACCGAGGCGTACAGCCGAGAGAGGCACAAGTCCAATCCGCCAGAGGTAGGGGAACAGTCTTTAAGATGTGGGACAGTTTTCTCAGCCCCTCACGTACCACAGCCCCTGAGGTGCGGGGTAGTGCCACAAGAAATCCTAAGTTTGCCCAGATGCTGAAGGAGTACCTTGCAGATCGAACAACTGTACTCCGACATTCCTCTGTGCCTTACAATTATTGGGTATCCAAGCTGGACACGTGGCATGAATTGGCTCTCTACGCCTTGGAAGTCCTGGCCTGCCCTGCTGCTAGCGTTTTGTCAGAGTGTGTTTTTAGTGCCGCAGGTGGAATCATTACAGATAAACGCACCCGCCTGTCAACTGAAAATGCTGACAGGCTGACTCTGATCAAGATGAACAAGGGTTGGATTGGGCCAGACTTCACCACACCACCAGCAAATGAGAGCGGAATTTAAAGTTTGCCATGTACCTCCACTCACCCATGGGTACACACTTCTGGACTTTGGATAATCGCTGGACTGCTCCTCCTTCTCCTCATGCGCCACCATGATGATGACCGTTACAAATTGCAATACTTAGGCCTTTGTTTCAGGTATACCCCCAGTGGTAAATTTTTTCGCCCATTCTTTGCAGAATGGACATTACAACGACAGGAGACCCGCTCCTTTGCAATGGGAACAATGTTTTGAGGCCCTCATGCACATCTCTACCCAGGGACAACGTGGAGCCTCCCAATTTTTGGCTGCCCTGCCTAAGGGCTATACTACAATAGACCCACTTCCTTCCAATGGGCACTTCAGGTTTACAGGCCCTCATGCACGTCTCTACCCAGGGACAACGTGGAGCCTCCCAATTTTTGGCTGCCCTGCCTAAGGGCTATACTACAATAGACCCACTTCCTTCCAATGGGCACTTCAGGTTTACAGGCCATCATGCACGTCTCTATCCAGGGACAACGTGGAGCCTCCCAATTTTTGGCTGCCCTGCCTAAGGGCTATACTACAATAGACCCACTTCCTTACAATGGGCACTTCATGTTTACAGGCCATCATGCACGTCTCTATCCAGGGACAATATGGAGCCTGACGCTGCCACCGACTGCCACACACATGCTGTTTTTAAATGCAAGCACGGACGCAATAAGAACCTAACTGGTTTTTAGGAGCGACAATTACTGAGAAGTCTGACACTATCAGACACTGCTGACTGACGTGTATTATTATACACTAGACTTGTGCGTTATATAATAGTTTGTGCAAAACGCGCACCTGTACCCTGCCACCGACTGCCACACACGTGCTGTTTTTAAATGCAAGCACGGACGCAATAAGAACCTAACTGGTTTTTAGGAGCGACAATTACTGAGAAGTCTGACACTATCAGACACTGCTGACTGACGTGTATTATTATACACTAGACTTGTGCGTTATATAATAGTTTGTGCAAAACGCGCACCTGTACCCTGCCACCGACTGCCACACACGTGCTGTTTTTAAATGCAAGCACGGACGCAATAAGAACCTAACTGGTTTTTAGGAGCGACAATTACTGAGAAGTCTGACACTATCAGACACTGCTAACTGACGTGTATTATACACTAGACTTGTGCGTTATATAATAGTTTGTGCAAAACGCGCACCTGTACCCTGCCACCGACTGCCACACACGTGCTGTTTTTAAATGCAAGCACGGACGCAATAAGAACCTAACTGGTTTTTCGGAGCGACAATTACTGAGAAGTCTGACACTATCAGACACTGCTGACTGACGTGTATTATTATACACTAGACTTGTGCGTTATATAATAGTTTGTGCAAAACGCGCACCTGTACCCTGCCACCGACTGCCACACACGTGCTGTTTTTAAATGCAAGCACGGACGCAATAAGAACCTAACTGGTTTTTAGGAGCGACAATTACTGAGAAGTCTGACACTATCAGACACTGCTAACTGACGTGTATTATACACTAGACTTGTGCGTTATATAATAGTTTGTGCAAAACGCGCACCTGTACCCTGCCACCGACTGCCACACACGTGCTGTTTTTAAATGCAAGCACGGACGCAATAAGAACCTAACTGGTTTTTAGGAGCGACAATTACTGAGAAGTCTGACACTATCTGGACTGTTTTACACTGTGTACACCAGCCCCAGATATGATGAAGGCTGGTATACGGTCACCACTACCCTGCCTGCCTGCCTGTATACTGCTACAATAGTCCTGACAAGGACTCTTCTGGTCACTAGCCTGTATTCCGACCTGGCTATACCCTGCCTGTATATAGCAACAATAGTCCTGAGAAGGACTCTGCTACTGTACTCCGACCTGGCTATACCCTGCCTGCCTGTATACAACTAGAATAGTCCTGAGAAGGACTTCTGGTCACACTGTTTGCAGCCCTGCTCCGGAACTAACTATAAAGGGCCGCAAAGCTTTCCCTGAATCAGCGACACTCTCCCTGCACTGACTGTCTGGATAGTTGTGAGCAGAGCACAGCGCGCCGGCCGATATAAAGGCTCGGTCACGCTGTGCAGGCCGGCCAATCACTGCAATTCCACAACTAACAGGGCTGTGGCATTGCAGTGGTCTGCCAGCCAATCCCTGCATGAGGGCTGGCTCTCAAAAGAGCGCCAACATGCAGAAATGAAGACCACGAGTACAGCACGAGTATCGCGAGATTACTCGGTCCCCGCCGAGCAGCCCGAGTACAGCGATACTCGTGCGAGTACCGAGTAGTGACAAGCATGCTCGCTCATCACTAGTACTTACCCTTCCATACGACCTCGATGTGGGCGGCGAACGTCCACTTCCTGGAGTGGGAGGGACGTTTGGCGTCACATCGACGTCACGCGGCAGCCGGCCAATAGAAGCGGAGGGGCGGAGATGAGCGGGACGTAAACATCCCGCCCACCTCCTTCCTTCCACATTGCTGGCCGGGAGCCGCAGGACGCAGGTAAGATCTGTTCATCGTTCCCGGGGTGTCACACACTGTGATGTGTGCTACCCCGGGTACGATGAACAACCTGAGGTTCAATTTATGAGGAATGAACGACGTGCATGCGATGAACGTTTTACCGTTCAATCGCAATCGCACGTAGCTGTTACACACTGCAATGTACCTTACAATGCCGGATGTGCGTCACTTACGACGTGATCCCGCCAGCACATTGTAAGATAGATTGCAGCGTGTAAAGTGGGCTTAATAATCTCAATTTTATATTGTGTTTTTATTATTATTATTTTAAGAATAAGGAACAATTTGTATGTACATTTTTTATCCGTACTGTTTTTTTGGTTTAGTTCATATAAAATACAGGAAAACATTTCTAATTGAGGGGAAGTGGTGCAAAAAATGCAATTCCACCATTGTGTTTTGTATTTAGAGCATTCATTGTATGATATTTTCTTATCCAGGTAACATCTGTGTCTATCCACATATCGATCATGAATTGCACTATTACTATTCAGATGTCGGATCTAGGCTAAGCTCAGGAGATAGAAAACACCACACATCTCTGAATAGAAGACTAGAGAGAATTATTAACCCCTTCCCGACATGGCTGATTACTGTGTTTTCAGTTTTCCTTGCCTTTTTCCAAGAGACATAATTTTATTTTGCTGCTGTTTTTAGCAGGGTGAGTTGTACTTTTGAAAGGCACCATTCTTTATACCACATACTATGTTGGAAAGAAGGGGAAAAAATCCCATGTACAGTGAATTTGCAAGAAAAAAAAAGCCATTCTGTCATTGCTTTTTGGGAATTGTTTTTACAGTGTACATTGTGTGGTAAAATGATCTGACAAGTGACAAAATGATTCTCATAGTCACTGCGATTACAGTGATACCAGGCTTGTGCAGTATTTTGAAGGTTTTTAGTGGTAAAAAATGGAAATTTGTAAAAAAAAATATATATATTATTGTCGCCATTTTCTGAGACCTGTAATGCTTTCATTTTTCGGTCGATGGAGCCAGGAGATTATTTTTTGCGAGGTGAGGCAATATTTTTATTGGAACCATTTTGGGATAGATATAACAGTTTGAGCATTTTTTTGGTTTTGCTGTGAGCAAAAATAACGCTATTATGGCATTTTTTATGTTCTTGTTTACTGATTGGGTTAATTCATTTGATATTTTAGATCAGACATTTATAGATGTGGCGATACCCGATTTGTTTATTTTATCTTTATTTTTAATAGGGAAAAAGGGGGCTCCATGAGTGCTCCTGGTATCAGGGAGCTACATTTCATTGATGGTATCATGAAGTCACAGATCGGCTGCTCTATATTGATAGAGAAGAATCAACCATCACTCTGGGCTCTTGGTAGACGTGCACCTTTTCAATAAGACAATGATCTAAAACACACATTTGTAAAATTTCTGAGGAAGGACAGGGTGAAAGATTCAGTGGTCAAGTATGTCTCCTAATCTGAACCCAACTGAAACACATATGAGGAATTCTGAAGAGACAAGTTGCGCTTCACGAGCGTGAAAAATGGATGAGTGAGAGAAAATCTCGCATTGCACTCTGACCAATGTTAGTAAATGAGGGAGAGCAGTTGGTCAGGATTTTCTCGCATCCAGATTCTGAATGCGAGAAGAGGTGCAACATGCTGCGATTTTCTGCGAGAGCCGTATCACTCGCACTCATTCAAGTGAATGGGTGCGAGAGATACATCGGACTGCACTTGGATGTTATCCGAGTGCAGTGCGATATACACACAGGCTGACAATAGAGGAGATGGGGGATTAACCCCTCCCTCTCCTCTGCAGCACTCGCCCTCAGCTTCACAGCTGTGACCCAATTGCAAGATCGGGTCACCGTCACATGACACTCGGCTCACTCTTGCAGCAGAGCCTGAGTCGGGGGTCATTAGCATATTGCATCCAATGCCATACGCTAGTGTGACTCCAGCCTAAAAGGGGTTGTTCTTGAATAATAAAAAAATATAGATAAAAATAATCTTGGATTTCATACAAAATACTAGATGTAGTAGGTTTTGATGTATGGTATATTCATTGTCTATGAACTAATTTGTGTAAGCCTAAGGATTTTGTAATGAAAGTTATATTATTACCTTACTATCATGTTATGGGTTAAAAATGTTCTATGAAACTTGTCAAAATTTTGGAAATTGTTCTTGGGTTGAATAGGATATTTTTTAAAATCTTTCTATTCAAAGGGTGTATATTCATTCATGCTCATCACGGTTTGAGGTCTTGATGGTGCTACCCTTATTGTGAAAAATTAGGTCAATGGGGTTATAGATAATATATATTATTTTATTGATCAATCTTAAGATTAAGGACTTCATCTAGCAACAAAAACTATGCTGATGAGACACATTGAACTTGAAACTGTAGTTCGTGGACTAGCTTTTTAGGAGACTAGTGAGGTTGTCAGTATGGAAACAATTGAGGAAATGTATTATTAGGTTTTACATCAGAATTGTTGCATTATTTTGGGCCTTGTGCATTTTTAAAATATTTTGCATAATTTTTTACTTAAACTTGTCGCAAAAAATCATGGAGACGTCCAATTTTGAGTCAGAGAAAAAAACACCTATACAGGTGTAAGGGTTCATTAGACTCACGGACAGCACACAAATGTCATCCATGTGCAATGTGTGGGCTGTCCACTTTTAATAATGCAATGGCTAGGAGACATTTTGCAGTATCTATATATTCTTTTTTAATTAAACACTTATGAGAAAAATGGAAACACGGACTAAACACTGCTGAAATCCATTTCCATTTTTTTTCACCTATGTAAAACAATGTATGTCTGAATGAGGCTTTATAGATGATGGAACACGGTGCAATGAGCTCGGCCTCACTGTTCACATACTAGTCTGCTCCATGACATGTGCTGTACATGTACGGCGGACGTCTGTAGCGGGTTTATAGAGCGGTAATGGCTTTGTGTTACTGCCAGTACATGCCTCTAATAATCTGAACATGGATCAGAGCTCCGCCCGTGATTGTTAACCTGTTAAATGCCATTGTCAAACTCCCAACAATGGCATTAACATTAATCTGGCATGGGGAAGCGCAATTCTATGTGGCCATCAGAGTGCTCTTGACGCAGATGTGTTGTTATGACAGCCAGATAAGAACATCAAGGGAAACTGGTATTTATCGCCACGCTTGTCACCATTCCAGAGACGAAAATTAAAACATCCAAGTCTTTATTGAGAGCGCTACGTACAGGACACCCCCTTCTTCAGGACAAATGTAGCACTGACAAGGGTGTAGCGTTCTCAATAAAGACTTGGATGTTTTAATTTTCATCTCTGAAGTGGTGACAAGCGCGGCGAGAAATACCGATTTCCTTGATGCCCAATTCTCCGGTGCTGAAGCTATCTACACCATTATATGTTCTTCTAGGTGTTGTGACCTTTTACAACCCCTACAGGTGAGCACATTCCTTCACCTCCTCTCCACTCATTTTACCGGGTAAATATTTATTTCCATTCAAAATAAATATAATAAAAAAAAATTAAAAATGCACATATATGGTATCGACATGTTCAGAAAAGTCCAATCTATCAAAATATAAAAATAATTAACCTGATCAGTAAACACTAAGGAAAAAAAAAAATTCCACCAAATTACATGGGGTTTTTTAGTCACTGTAATACCACAAAAAAATGCTGTAAAAAGCAAACAAACTGTCATATGTATCCCAAAATGATATCAATAAAAAAAAAGTCTCGTCACACAAAAGATAATTCCTCACACGACCAAAAATTAAAAACGTTACAACCAAAAATATTTTATTTTCAAACTTCTGATTTTTTTCATCCATATAATAAAAATAAATGGTATCACCACAAGTGCACTGATGAGGAGAATCATTTTAACAGGACATCATTTCTACACAATTTACTAAACCTTTTTTGAAAAATAATGTCAAAATTGTGGTTTTTTTCACAATGTCACCGCACTTTGAGTTTTTCCCCGATTTCCAGTACATTATATAATAAAATGAATGGTGTCATTCAAAAGTACAACTCGTTCCGCAAAAAAACAAAAACAATCTATGGCTCTGGGAAAAAGGTGGAGGAAAAAACCCTAAAGTGCAAAAATGGAAATTGTCTGCGTCATGAAGGGGTTAATGGATATCTTTTGCTGAGCTGATATCTTATAAAGCACTTTTTTCCCATTTTTCTTAATAAGCATATTTCTCTGAAAGGAGTTTGCAGAAGTAACCACAATCGCATTTATGAAACTGATTTGCAGATATTTCTTTAATTAATTTGCGGTGTTTAAAGTAACAAACTGCAAAACATCAAAAAAGCAACAGTATCACCTTCACGAAGGTTAGATATGGTGGAATTCACAAGATGCTATTCCATCCTTGGTATTCTATCATGCTTTTATAATACGCAAGATCGACTGTACACATAATGTCAACATAATATTGTATTCGTATTCAATACCGTTCTTCATTTTCCAGGTAAAAAAGAGCACATCAAAAATATATTATGAGCTGCAGCTTTGAAGCTGGAGCAGTAAAATATATAACCTACAATGAAAATGGCGATTTTCTACCCAGAGCACATAAAGTAGTCTGCATTGGCTCAGAGCTTTCCGGGAATGGCTGTGTGCAGCATTTGATGTTCACTTTTGGTACTGCAGCTGCTGTGGCTGTAGGATTAGTTTTAGCAACAATAGGATGTGAGAGGGCAGATCGATCCCCTGTGGATTGACTTTGAGTCCAATTTCCTGAAATTCGCAGGTACTTGCAATTTTTAACAAGTTGCGGTTTGATTCCTGAGGCTGATTTCACACACTGCTGAAAACTGCAACAATCATATGGCGGGTTCATGACATCAGACGTGTCCACGTGGGACTACCATAATGCCTTGCAGCTATCACATCACATGGTCTAGCACAGTCAAAACATGGGGGGAGGATTATCACAACTATAGATGAGTGAACCCAAGGTTCAGTGTTCCGACCAAACACAGACTTTATAAAAAAAAAATAGAGTTCGGGTTGGGACTTCGGGTGCTTTATGTTTGCAAGCCACTCAGCCCAGTGCGAGCCGCTTGCAGTTTTTGATTGGCTCACACTTGGGGTAACAACACCATGCTCGGATGAAGGTTGCACCAAAAAAAAAATTAAAAAATCCTGCCCACCCTTTCCTGGAAATGTTCTGTTTATGGCTGGCTGTATGTGGGTGGAGACCCAAACTACCCAATTAGTGATCTCCATTGGGGTTCAAGTCAACTCCAGGACCCAAAACAAACGTTATCTAAAATCCTGCTCAACCTGCCGAACTGAACTTCCACAGGTCCGCTCATCTCTAATCACAACGACTGTAAAAGACGGGGACGGCTCAACAGCGTTATGCTAGGATTTTCGACATAGGAATAGAAAAAGGTCTACATCTGATTGTAGTGTAAAAAAAAAAATAAAATCTTTATTTTTATATAGCGCTAACATATTCCGCAGCGCTTTACATACATTAGGAATGCTGTCCCCATTGGGGCTCACAATCTAAATTCCCTATCTGTATGTCTTTGGAGTGTTGGAGGAAACTGGAGAACCCGGAGGAAACCCACGCAAACACGGGGAGAACATACAAACTCCTTGCAGATGTTGTCCTTGGTGGGATTCAAACCCAGGACCCCAGCGCTGCAAGACTGCAGTGCTAACCACTGAGCCACCGTGCTGCCCATAATACTTCAGTGCTAATGCATATTGAAAAGGGGAGTGATAGTCTCAGTCACTGAACAATTATACAAAGATTCAAGTGATATACAGTGGTACCTTGCTTAACGAGAACAATCCGTTCTGGGACTGTGCTTGTTAAACAAGGTACTCGTTCAGCAAAGCAAGATTTCCCATAGGAAATCATTGCAGTGCTAACGATCCGTTCCACAACGGGTTAAATGTCCCATCCTGGTCCCCTATTCTGTCATTCCACACATGCACAAACACACACAAACATGTACAAACACACACAAACTCACACAAACACACATGCACACGCACATACTACATGCTCACCTTACATTCCGCTCCATCGCCGGTCTCCTGGGACTTGCTGTTCACCAGTACGGGGCTGAGCCGTGTATCGCGTTTCCATAACGACGAGGCAGGAACTTCCCTGCTAGAGCGCTGACGTCAAGGCAGAGCTGCTTGCCTCTGATTGGCCAGCGCTCTGCCATTCAGCAGCGGTGACAGGAAGTTCCTCCCTCGTCGCTATGGAGGCAGAATCCCAGCGTGGAACGGAGTGGAGCGGCGCACTACAGCACCCAGGAGGCCGGCGATGAAACGTAAGGTACACTATGTTATATGCTCACATTACCTTCCGTTCCACCGCCGGCCTCCTGGGTCTTGTAGTTCGCCGCGAGTACGTCGCGATGTACCCGGGAACTACAAGATCCATGAGACCGGCGGTGGAACGGAAGGTAAGGTGAGCATAATACTGTATGTGCGTGCATGCGTGTGTGTTTGTGTGTGTTTGTGCGTACATGTGTGTGCTTGTGTGGACTGCAAGTGCGGGTCAGAGTGTGGTGGATGGACGAAACCGGAAGTGTGTGAGGTGAGAATTTCGCTCGTACAGCAAAGCTTTATCGTAAAGCGGGCTACAAATTTACAGAAAGCTTTGCTTGTATAGCGAAAATCTCGTTATGTGGGTTACTCATTAAGCGAGGTACCACTGTAGGGTGATCTGATCATTCGTCATGTGCCTCTAATAGGCGCGGATGGACTGGAGATCCATCCACGGATGTTAACCAGTTAAACACGTGTCGGTGGGTAGTGAGCCATTCCCCACTCCCATCGGTGGCCCCATACTTTAATCGAGGGGCACCTATGGGTTGTCATGACAGCAATTAGTCAGTTGTGGACCCCTGTGTTTGTCATGATGAAGTTCCTGTGAATGCCAGCTGCGAGCCACCATTCATAGAAGACCATTTCTGTTCTACAGAGCACTGCTCTGCACAGCACAAGTGATCGGATGATCGCTATTTCAAGTCCCCTAAGGCAGGGTTCCCCAACTCCAGTCCTCAAGGCCCACCAACAGTGCATGTTTTCAGGATTTCCTAAGCATTGCACTGCTGTTGGAACCAGCACCTGGGCAGGTAATTACATTAACACCTGTGCAATACTAAGGAAATCCCAAAAACCTGCACTGTTGGTGGGCCTTGAGGACTGGAGTTGGGGACCTCTGCCCTAAGGAACTAGTAAAACCAATAAAAAAGGGGGAAAAAAAGTTTAAAAAAATATGAAAAAAAAACCCTCACAAAAGTTCAACTCACCTTCCTTTTGACCCACTGAAAATAGAACAATTAGAAAAAAACAAAACACATTTCATATCGCTGTTATTAACCCCTTATATTACTCCGATTTGCCACTGCATAAAAAAAATCGGCATGAGCCGGGTAAGTGCAAGGATTAGCGCATCTAATGGATATGCCAATTCTGATGCGGCTACAGGCTGCTATTTTTAGGCTGGGGAGGGCCCACTAACTATAAGCCTCCCCAGCCTAAAAATATGAGCCCCAACTGTCCACTTTATCTTGACTGGGTATCAAAATTGGGGGAATGCACACCATTTATTCAAATTATTTATTTAAATAATTCTAAAAAAGCCACATGGGGTACCTCGAATTTTGATACACAGCCAAGATAACGCAAACAGCTGTGGGCTGCAGCCTCCAGCTGTCTGCTTTATTTATGCTGGGTATCATATATGGGGGGTGTGAGGCAAATCCCGGGATATGAAGATGAATTATGACTCCAGTCATAATCCCTCATCACTCCCTGGCAGTGCCCCCTCCCTTCTTGTTCTCAGTGTTCCACTTACACCTCCATGGCCATGTCCTGTGATATGGAGATGAGGTGGTGTGGGAACAATGGACACAGGATGACTCCCTGCCGTCACCCTGTAACAAGAGTTGTATCTCATTAGCAAGGCTATGGAAATAGCCAGACAGAACGACTCCAGTAAAAAATGGTTCATATCTCGCAAGCCATATTTCCGATAATTATGGCAACCATAAAAATGGTGTCTCTGCATGCGGACGATGCCGGCACACCCTTTTTATGGGAGCAGGACATTGGGAAATGCCCCAGGCGTGATATCAGCCAATGGGGAACTGGCAGACAGGTCATGAGTCCCCTCGTTCTGTAGCTAAATTCATAACTGTCACAATGAGAGCATTGGCGTCCGCCTACGACGCTCCCAGGCAAAGTTATGGCCCATATTCCATGTTGGGATATTGTCCATAACTCAAGCCAGGGGTGGAGCAGTGCTCCCTGTGAGGTCACGAAGGTAGGAGGGGACCTGGACTTGGCCAGGTTGATAACCCTACTTCGGCCATTTTCCAGTGGTTCTTCCGCTGGGGGCACGTGTAGGAAACATCTGTGGGAAGGATCCTAGAAACCTGGGTACAGCGCCCCCCTGTGGCCAGACGCAACAAGGTAACTGCTGGAACTGTGTATGCCTGTTTGTAACCCATGCTTTGATTGTAACTGTACTCTGACATATGTATATTCTGTAGATTCCCTATTGTATATATTGTAGTTTCTAGTGTGCTTTAGGCTGATTAAATTATATAATTAATCTTGGGCTGTTCTGTTATCTCGATCTTGAATCCCACGTCTGTGTGTTCGGCTAATAGTTACCGTAAATCGGTTGGTGGCAACGAATTGTGCCAAGGATTATTGTGGGGAGGCCAGTGAGATTCGGGAAGATATTATATATTCCGCCCGCGGAGGTCGGGGGAATATATACCCTACTCTCACCGGGGACCCTTCAATAATCGGCATAAGTAGTATAGCGGCCTCCTTGCTTATCGTCGGGCAATTCCATAATTGGCCTGACTATAAGAGGGGCGCTAGAGAGCGCATCACGTGCTCTGTCTGTCGGTCGGGAGGTATAAAGGAGGGGTGACCCCCACTTGTTACCCCCCGATTGTGACGTACTGGTAGCCAGCGCGGGGGATTTCTGAGTGACCCCCCCCGGTGGTTTGTGACATATTGGTGGCATAGCGGTGGGATCGAGATAATAGTGTGTGTGAGTGTGAGACCCATACTCCCAGACACTAAAGACTGCCTGCAGCAGCTGTGGCTGCTGGGGTCTTCAGACTAGCTCAACACTAGAGTGTCAGAGTGCAGATACTGTAAGGTGTGTGGAGGCATCAGGTGTCAGTTCTGTGTCAGTGACCAAAAGTCTGCAAGAATGGCTGATGGCACCAGGAGCAGAGCTATGCAACTGGCCAATGCTAAGGCAGGAGCCGAAGAGAGGGAGGACGGTGCTGTGGACAGCAATGAGGAGGTTGCCCACGAGTGCTCCAGGAGCTCGACGCCAGAAAACCGTTCTGCCGAGGACATTGCGCAACCTGGCACTGCTGGACAAGATGAGGAGGAGCTCACCCAAGGTTCCTCAACGAGCCAGATGCCAGCCCTCCGCTCTGAAAGGGACAGTGAATCGCCTAGCTCTGCAGCGTGCCGCAGATCACCACGTGCCATTCCACCGAGCCTGGGAGGCTCGGATAGCCTTCTTCAAATGGCTATGGCCCTTCTCCAGGCTGGAGACCAGAAGGGCTACAAGGAACTCCTGGCAGAGCGCAGGGCAGAGCGGCACGCAGAGCGTGAGGCTGCGGAGCGAGAGCGGCAGGCAGCGCGTGAAGAGCGAGAGCGACAGGCAGACCGTGACTACCAGCTGCAGCTAGCTCAGCTCCGGCCCTCATCAGCCACATGTGACCTTCGAGACACCAAACTTCCAAAGGTCCGTGTTGAGGACTTCCCAGTGCTGGAGAAGGATGGAGACTTGGACTCTTTCTTGACTGCTTTTGAACGGACTTGCTTGCAGCACCATCTGGACAAGGACCAGTGGGCCAAATACCTGACCCCCCGTTTAAGGGGTAAGGCCCTGGATATCCTTGGTGACTTGCCTGCTGAGGCAGATCAGGGCTACGACACCATCAAGCGGGCCCTGATCCAACAGTACAACCTCACTCCAGAGTCCTACCGCAAGAAGTTCCGGAGCCTACAGAAGGGACCAAAGGACTCCTGGGCTGACCACCGGCGGGCACTTGCCCGAGCTGCCGACCACTGGACCCAAGGCCTGCAGCTTTCCACCGGACCGGAGATCCTGGACTTGTTCATCACGGAGCAACTCTTGTGGAACTGCCCTGAGGATCTCCGCCAGTTCATCCGAGACCAGAAGCCAAAGGGGTCCACGGCTACAGCTGCCCTTGCCGATGACTACACCAACAACCGGGCCCCTGAGGCCAGGAGAGCGGCCACCAGCAGCACCTGGAGAGGGGGTAAGATGAATTCGGCGACTGCCCCACCTGCCCCTAGACTGCAGGGGGTGTCCCCCTCAACTCCCCTCTCCAGGCCCGTGGCGGAACCAAGACGGTGCCACCAGTGCAACCTACCTGGACACTTCAAGGCCATGTGCCCTCAGCGTCCCAAGGCCCCGGCTCCGTCCCCGTCCCAAGGGCCGCCCAAGGTGTATTGTGTGGGTGGGGGTGGTGGTAGGTCCCTGGACAGCTTCCAACCTGTCACCGTCGGCCGGTCTGTGACCATAGGACTGCGAGACAGCGCCTCGGAGGTGACTCTGGTGCGGCCTGAGATGGTGTCCCCCCAAGACTTGATCCCTGGAAAAACCCTCGCTGTCTCCGGGATTGGAGGCACTGACCCGGCGCTGCCTGTTGCTGACATTTATGTGGACTGGGGCGCAGGGCGAGGGGTGAGGGAGGTGGGGGTAACTGATCGGATCCCTGCAAACGTGCTACTTGGGACAGATTTGGGGCAGATAACCTCCCAGTTTGGGCCCCAACCAAGGGCTGAACCTTCAGCCAGTACTGACATGCCTCCGGACAATGTTAATGTGTTATCTATGAATGATGTAAGGGAGGAGGGAGTGAACTCTGATATTTCTGCTTGCACAGACACCATAGACACACACACAGCTGCAGCTGTGACAGGGGAGGGGGTCAGAGAAAGGTGTGACAATGCCTCTACAAGTAATCAGCCTGTGAGCTGGGATCTGCTGCCCTCTGCAGGGATAAGCAGAGAGCAGGGTGCTGCAGGGGGAGGACCAGTGTGTGGGGTGGGGGCTACCACAGCAAATGTGGGGTCCCCAGAGATTTCACAGCGGGGTTCTGTTGCTGCAGGAGGGGAACAGGCAGGTGAGATTGGGGCCGGTCCAGGAGCGGAAGTGCTCCCAGGTAAGATCTCGGTGCATGGTTCCCCCACAACCGGGGTGTCAGGAAGCCAGGTAGGTCTGCCTGAACCGGCGACTTGGTCAGGAACGGAGGAGGAGCAGGCACGACCCACGGTCGCAGCGGCTGTGGCCGCTGTCACCCGCAGTGGGAGTGCTGGAAGCCAAGGGGCCTCCCGGAGGTCCGATAGCTCTTCCCCTTCTGACCAAGTGGCAGCTGAGTCAGGCGGAGGCCAGGACACAGGTCCCGGGGTACTGACCGAAGATGTGACAGTCTCGTCGATTCTGGCCACATCTAGTCAGGGGTTTCAGGCAGCGTTAGAAGCTGACGACAGCCTGAAAGCTCTTAAGGAGCAGGCGGCCCAGCCTCCCTCGGACTCGGACCCGGAGCGAGTGGTCTGGGACCAAGGACGGCTGTACCGGGCCACGGTCCAGCAGGGTTCACCGGAGGCGTGGCCCAGGGACCGACAGTTAGTGGTACCCTATCCGTTCCGGACGGAGTTGTTGCGGATCGCACATGAGATTCCGATGGCCGGACACCTAGGGATCGCTAAGACCAAGGCCAGGTTAAACCAGCATTTCTACTGGCCAAAAATGGGGGCCGATGTGGCTGCCTACTGCCGTTCGTGTGAAACCTGTCAGAGAGTGGGGAAGGCGGGGCCACGCCCCAAAGCCCCACTGGTATCTCTGCCAATCATCGATGAGCCTTTCAGGAGGGTGGCTGTGGATCTGGTCGGCCCGCTGGCCATCCCCAGCAGCTCCGGGAAACGCTTCCTACTGACGGTAGTGGACTATGCCACCCGGTACCCAGAAGCAGTGGCCTTGTCGTCCATTCGGGCTGACAAGGTGGCCACCGCATTGCTGGAGATTTTCTCCCGAGTGGGTTTTCCCCAGGAAATGCTCACTGACCGGGGGACCCAATTCATGTCCCAGCTGATGGAGGCCCTCTGTAAGCAAGTCCAGGTGCGACATCTGGTGGCCAGCCCGTACCATCCACAGACTAATGGCCTGTGCGAGCGGTTCAATGGCACCTTAAAGCAGATGCTTAAGATGTTGGTCGACTCCCATGGGCGTGACTGGGAGCGGTATCTCCCACACCTGTTATTTGCTTACCGGGAGGTTCCACAGGCCTCAACAGGATTCTCACCGTTTGAGCTCCTGTACGGGCGACGTGTGCGGGGCCCCCTGGCTCTGGTGAAAGAGGCTTGGGAAGGGGATTTGGCCACCCCTGGAGTGTCGGTTATCGAGTATGTCATGCGCTTCCGGGACAAAATGCAGGCTTTGACGCAACTGGTACACGACAATATGGCTCAAGCCCAGGCCGATCAGAAGCGTTGGTACGACCAGAACGCTTGTGAGAGGACCTACCAAGTGGGTCAAAAGGTGTGGGTACTGGTCCCCGTACCACAGGACAAGCTTCAGGCAGCCTGGGAAGGCCCATACCTCGTGTACCAGCAGCTCAACCCTGTAACGTACCTGGTCACCCTGGACCCTGCCCGTGGAAGGCGGAAGCCCTTCCATGTGAACATGATGAAGGCACATCATGAGCGGGAGGCATGTGCGCTCCCCGTGTGCAACCTGCCCGAGGAGGGAGAAGCGGAAACCCTCTTGGATATGCTAGCCCAGGTTAGGGCAGGCGGATGCATTGAGGATGTGGAGGTTGGCCACCAGCTCTTGGAGGACCAACGGTCCCAGCTGTGGGCCACCCTACACCCCTTCCGGGGGTTGTTTACCAACCAGCCCGGAAGAACTGACTTGGCTGTCCATCACGTGGACACTGGGGATCATCCCCCGATCCGGCGTTCAGCATATCGGGTCTCCCTGGAGGTGCAGCAACACATGCGCCAGGAGATTGACGAGATGCTGAAGCTGGGGGTGATCCAGGCATCCAACAGCGCTTGGGCCTCGCCTGTAGTCCTCGTCCCTAAGAAGGACCGAACCACTCGGTTCTGCGTGGACTACAGGGGGCTCAATGCGGTCACGGTCGCCGATGCGTACCCAATGCCACGCATCGATGACCTGCTCGATCAGTTGGCCGGGGCTCAGTACCTGACCATCATGGATCTGAGCCGGGGATATTGGCAGATCCCCCTGACTCGCAAGGCCAGGGAACGCTCTGCCTTTATTACCCCATTTGGACTGTACGAGTCCACGGTGATGCCATTCGGGATGAGGAATGCCCCTGCCACTTTCCAGCGGATGGTCAACACCCTGCTCAAGGGACTTGAAGGGTACGCGGCCGCGTACCTGGATGACATTGCCGTCTTCAGTCCCACCTGGGAGGACCACCTAGAGCATCTAGCACAGGTGCTCAGGCGGATCCACCGGGCAGGTTTGACCATCAAGCCGGGAAAGTGTCAGCTGGCCATGAGCGAGGTCCAGTACCTCGGTCACCGGGTAGGTGGGAGAACACTGAAGCCCGAGCCTGAGAAAGTGGAAGCCATCGCATCCTGGCCCACCCCCAGGACCAAGAAGCAGGTGATGTCCTTCTTGGGGACCACTGGGTACTATAGGAGGTTTGTTCCATGCTATAGTAGCCTGGCAAAGCCCTTGACGGACCTCACCAAGAAGAAGCTGCCCTCTGCAGTCGATTGGACAATGGACTGCGAGACAGCCTTCCGGGCCCTAAAGGACGCCCTGTCCAGCCCGCCCGTGCTACAGGCAGCCGACTTCACGCGGCCGTTTGTAGTACAGACCGACGCCAGTGACTTCGGCCTCGGTGCGGTGCTCAGCCAGGTGGACTCTGCGAGCCAGGAGCACCCAGTCTTGTACCTGAGCAGGAAGCTGTTACCAAGGGAAGTTGCCTATTCCACGATGGAGAAGGAGTGCCTGGCCATAGTGTGGGCCCTGCAGCGTCTGCAACCCTATCTATACGGGCGCCACTTCATCGTGGAGACGGACCACAATCCCCTCAGCTGGTTGCACACCGTCTCTGGGACGAATGGGCGATTGTTGCGATGGAGCCTTGCGCTCCAGCAATACAACTTCACCATTCGCCACAAAAGGGGCCGTGACCACGGTAACGCAGACGGGCTGTCCCGACAAGGAGAGGTCGCGGACGGGCGCACGGGGGAACACCGGAGTGTGCTGCCCCCTAGCGCCCTCAAAAGGGGGGAGGTGTGAGGCAAATCCCGGGATATGAAGATGAATTATGACTCCAGTCATAATCCCTCATCACTCCCTGGCAGTGCCCCCTCCCTTCTTGTTCTCAGTGTTCCACTTACACCTCCATGGCCATGTCCTGTGATATGGAGATGAGGTGGTGTGGGAACAATGGACACAGGATGACTCCCTGCCGTCACCCTGTAACAAGAGTTGTATCTCATTAGCAAGGCTATGGAAATAGCCAGACAGAACGACTCCAGTAAAAAATGGTTCATATCTCGCAAGCCATATTTCCGATAATTATGGCAACCATAAAAATGGTGTCTCTGCATGCGGACGATGCCGGCACACCCTTTTTATGGGAGCAGGACATTGGGAAATGCCCCAGGCGTGATATCAGCCAATGGGGAACTGGCAGACAGGTCATGAGTCCCCTCGTTCTGTAGCTAAATTCATAACTGTCACAATGAGAGCATTGGCGTCCGCCTACGACGCTCCCAGGCAAAGTTATGGCCCATATTCCATGTTGGGATATTGTCCATAACTCAAGCCAGGGGTGGAGCAGTGCTCCCTGTGAGGTCACGAAGGTAGGAGGGGACCTGGACTTGGCCAGGTTGATAACCCTACTTCGGCCATTTTCCAGTGGTTCTTCCGCTGGGGGCACGTGTAGGAAACATCTGTGGGAAGGATCCTAGAAACCTGGGTACAGCGCCCCCCTGTGGCCAGACGCAACAAGGTAACTGCTGGAACTGTGTATGCCTGTTTGTAACCCATGCTTTGATTGTAACTGTACTCTGACATATGTATATTCTGTAGATTCCCTATTGTATATATTGTAGTTTCTAGTGTGCTTTAGGCTGATTAAATTATATAATTAATCTTGGGCTGTTCTGTTATCTCGATCTTGAATCCCACGTCTGTGTGTTCGGCTAATAGTTACCGTAAATCGGTTGGTGGCAGCGAATTGTGCCAAGGATTATTGTGGGGAGGCCAGTGAGATTCGGGAAGATATTATATATTCCGCCCGCGGAGGTCGGGGGAATATATACCCTACTCTCACCGGGGACCCTTCAATAATCGGCATAAGTAGTATAGCGGCCTCCTTGCTTATCGTCGGGCAATTCCATAATTGGCCTGACTATAAGAGGGGCGCTAGAGAGCGCATCACGTGCTCTGTCTGTCGGTCGGGAGGTATAAAGGAGGGGTGACCCCCACTTGTTACCCCCCGATTGTGACGTACTGGTAGCCAGCGCGGGGGATTTCTGAGTGACCCCCCCCGGTGGTTTGTGACAGGGGGGCACATACGCCTTTTTCTCCAATGATTTATTTATTTTTACACTCCACTTCGGGGACCCAGACAGCTAGTGTGGGAGCAATCAATCACAAAAGCTGGCACGCCAGCCGTCTGACTGCAATCAGTCACAGAGGGTGGGTGGGGAAGCAGTGCATATTCAAGAGATTTAATGAGCGGACCCGGAAGCAGTGTGACAGCCAGGCGGCAACTCGGTAAGTTTAATTGCCCTGCTTTAATCCCCCTGCTTTAATCCCAATTTTGCTTCCTTTTGCAGCCCTTAGACCTTACTAACACCATTTTATAGACTGTCCGGACCCATCGAACCCAAACATCTGTGGGATCACCCATCTCTACTTGGGGTTCTTTTAAAGACGTTGTGAAGAGATTTGTTGGTAACAACAAAGTCTAAATTGTGGAGACAATGCTGAAATATTTCAATCCCTTGGGTTGTCTGATACATTTGAAGTTACATTTTTTACATTCCGATTTGGGCTACTTTGCTGAAAAAATGGTGTTGTTATTGAAGAACAAGGAAAAGGATATCAAGGAGTTGGAAAGACAATCCCAAGTACATGGATCGTGGACATAATGTGGGACTACTGCTGGATGCTTCACAGAGAAGATCCACAGGTCTTCTATAGGAGAAAAAGTATCAAGAGAAGCTTTGAAAAGAAAAAAAGGTACAAGAATTAATATAGGATGAATTTTGATATATAATTTTAGCTCCAATATAGATTTTTCTTATTCATCTCACTTCTACGTAATTTCAAGTGCGTTTTGTGCAAAATTCAAGTGATAAGTTAAAAATAGAAGTGTTTTTTGTAATCAGGGCATAAGAAAATAAAAATATCTGTTATTGAATTTGAAACTATTTTCATAAACCCAAATTTGCGTACCTGTGTATTTAGCCCTATATCATGGTTGCAGAGTTTCCTTTTATGCCGTTTATGAAAAACATACAAACACAACAGATGAAAAGCTCAACTATGTATCTATGTGATTCCAATATGACATTTGATTTCTAGTCCCATTTTGCTGCACAGACCAGTTAGGGCTAGCAGATGGTGTTAGCAGGTGTTTCACCAGATGCTAAGTCCATTTATCCCAAAGTGCACCTTTAAGTGGACCTCCCTACGCCATTTACTGACTTGCTAATTGATTAAAGTACACCAAATTGATATTGTTTTTCGTAACCCCTTCATACCCATCTTGTGCACAAATAGTATTAGTATTAGCAGTAATACAACTAGCTAAATAGTCTGTTATTTATTCATGCATGTTCTTTCTAATGGAACTGGAATGAAAGAAGGATGTACTTAGCCCTTTAGCAAGGTTCATTCTGCAAAGTTAATACACATTTTGCCATGGTTTTCCAAAACGGTGGTCTTTCTGTGACGCCCCTGAACTACCGTAGTCAGGGTGTCACAGGGTACTGCACTCTTATCTGTTGGTGCAGGACTCAGCCCTCATGGTTCTGGGATACTAACCTTCGGTGTTGCTCCATCAGCATTCAAATCCTAGACACCTTACACCACACCCTGTCAGGCACACTAGTAGGTGGTCTAGCTGGAACAGGACTAACCGCCAAGGGGTCAGACAGACTGGTGGGAGGGGCAGAGTTAGTTCAGTGGTAACTCCCAAAGAGTGAGGAGCTGGGAGTAGCAGCTCCCTGGAGTTGAGTGGTGGCCCTCAGTGAGTGAGGAGCTGGGAGTTGGAGCTCCCTGGGAGAAGTTGGCTAGGTCGCAGACGGTGGTCTGGGACCGAAGGAGTCAGAGACCCGGTCACAGGGTATTGGAGAAAGGAGCCAGACTTAGTTTTGGAGAACGGTCAGCACTGGAGTACCTAGTAATCGAACCGGTACCGAGCACGGCGGGGTACTGGACCCTAGATCATGGAGTAGCTTCACGCAACCTGATAATTAACCTGTAGAGGATAGTATCTCTATGAACTGTCCCCAAGAGCTCAGAGATCGAAGGCATCAACACAATGAGGATGATAGGGCTTTCCAACCCATGCAACCCACTGAAATCCCAAGTGTCAGCCATCAAGAGCACAGCTCCTCTACTTAAGTTTAGGGAGCGGGACCCTGAAAGCTTCAAGCTGAGGGGTCACTGGAAAACATCTAACATTAGTGCAAGGAGGCAGGTCAAGACCCCCAGCAACATCAAAGGGAGCGGATTCCCGGACAGGCTCCCCCAGAGAGGCAGCGGCGCCCAGAGACTTTGTTTACCTTTGTGTCATAGTCTGCTTTGCGGTTGCATCACTACCAATACTGCATGAGTGAGTACGCTGTCCTCCCCTGCTTCTAACCTGCACTGCGCTCCCATACACCCCCATCATCCAGAGTCCCAGGGCCTCCCCTACCCGTGGAGGGAACGTCACCTGGCTGCCCCACTCCATCTCCCCCGGGTACTCCCATCGGCAGTGGCGGTACTCCCCTTACCGCGAACCACGGGTGGCGTCACAAACTCTTATCCTCTGTAAATACCCCCTTTGCCTTTGAAGTGGCCGTGAGTCCCCAGGTCCGGAGACCCTCGAGCCACAGCAGACCTCGGATCCAAGCGGTTCGACCGCTGCAGGGGCGGCACATTTCCATGCTTTTCTGATATTTTCAGCAAACAATTTTTCAGCTATATTGGTAAGCTTCATCCAAACTATCCTTCACACTTCTTACATGTGAACTTACCGTTCTCCATATACATTAGAGGAAAGTTTGCCACATAAACAAATTCTTCAGATTTGAACCAACTATCCAATATGTATGGTGTTGTGAGGACTTTTCCTCAATAGACGTTTAGAAAAAGAAAGATCGGTCATCTTGAATTCAATCTCTCAATACCCCGAAATATAATCCTTCAGCAGGGGGTTAATCTCCAGTACCCATTGGCCAAGTGTGGACCTATATCAGGTTTCAGCTGTTGCACCTATCTTTAGTATATGGAAAGCATTATAAAGAGTAAACTAAAGGGATTTTCTGTGGGTTTTCATTTTTTGGGAAAACCTCTGTCCCTCCGCTAAAAGTTTGTTAAAAAAAAAAAACCAAACAAACTGCGATTTACTCTCACTACTTGGGTTCAGCACTCAGGCTCCACCACTGCTCCCCAATATCTGTTATTGTCTGCTGTAGAGATGAGAGGAGGTGTGGAAGTTTGAGTTCTGCTGGTCCAGCAGAACTTTAACGTTTAGTTTTGGTCCCAGACTTCACCTAAACTTCATTTGGAGTCACTTATTGGCAGTTTGGATCTCCACACACATGCAGCCAGCAATGAACAGATCACTTCTGGGGAATGGTGGCCTACATCTATCTCATCACGATGTTTTTGCTCACAGTGCGAGCCGTTCAAACAGTGCAAGCGGCTCACACTGGGCTGAGCACCGAGCGTACCCAAACACAATGATGCTCGCGTTAGTGTTTTGCATTCATAAAGCACCCGAACTCTGAACCCAAACTTTGTTTTCTGGGAAAAGTCTGAGTTTCTAGAGAACACCGAACTTAAGGTTTGCTGAACTCTAGTCTGCAGAACTAATGTCACGTCAAAAGTATCACAGCCAATAACGACTCTATAGAGTTTAGTTCACACACTTGCTGCTCTGTTGATTTGATGTCAGCATACCAGACAATAACCGATATCGTGAGAAATGGTGAAAAATCACTGTAGGGTCAGGGGAGGTTATGAGCTCTTTTTTTTCTGCATGGGCAGAGAGTTTCCCTACAATAACAAAGCCCTTTCTCAAAGCAATTATTTCTGTCATGGCTCAAAAAATTACCGTAACTATGGCAGCATTTTGTTGGAACAAAAAAAGTTTTTAATGTATGAAAAGTATAAAATTCAATGACACTTATTTAAAATATTCACAGTAGAACATTTTATATGATATTACATAAGGTTTAATACATTTCAATCTAACTTTGGGCAACAGAACAAGAAGCCAACCCGGTAAAGTCACTGGTGTTCCAGACCATCAGTAGTTTCTCTCTGCCATCTGCCATTCTTTGCTAATTAAATTCTAAATTCCACAATATTTGAACATATTTACACTCTACTCCCTCGAATGTTTTTAAGACATTTTGTGCTATTTGCTTCTATAGATTCAACCCTAAAACAGACTAACGCTGAGAAGTCGATCAAACAATTACTAATCACAGAGCAAACATAAGTGGAAGAGAACACAATCAACACATTTATTGTTTAAAACAATTATTGAGAACATTTCCAAACTTTGATAACTAATGAAATTAAATACGGCATCTCAGTAATCATTTCCACGCTCCACTCGGATGATTAAAAGTATGGCGAGGCAAAATGAATCCTTTGCAGCAGAAAATTGTGTTAGCCATTACATTAATAATGTATACAGTCCCAAGATATTTCTTTATTAACTAGAGAAATACTGTACGCCACCTGTCAAAGTCTGAACGTCTCACAGTGCAGACCAGCCAGAGAAGAAAAAGATGTTAAATAATTATCTCAAGGTTTAGACAGGACATTAGATCTGTGATTTGGCTATACAAGCTAATCCTCAAAACTCAATTAATAATTGATGAAATATTTAAAAAGAAATAGAAAAACTGAACTTTTACATTTCTCTGTTTATAGAGTAGAACACGGATTTTAATTCTTTTTAAAAACAGCTCTTGTGATTTCCATTGTAGCGCCCCCTGGTGTATAGAAATATGTTTGGTATATATAAAATATGTAGTCATAGGAGCATTGGTTGAAAACTTTCCTTTTGTTTTGCTTAAAGGGGTGGACCATAGTTGACCTGACCACCGAAGTTGGTGAAACTCCACCCACAGCCCAGTCACTGAGGGAGACTGGGGCCCACCTCGGTGATGTTGGGTCACCTGGAAGTTGATGTGACATAACCGGATCTCAGAGGTCACATAGCTCTGGGGTCATGTGATGGTAATGAGCAGACCGCAATAGCGCTGCTCAGAGGCACAATTGACTACACAAGGTATTTGAGAAAAGCCTTTTTTTATGAGCTTTACATCGATGTGGCCACTAATGCTGAATAGTTGGACTACTTCTTTAATCTAAAAATTACTTGTGGCCAGGTTTATACTGCCTATACAAGGGCAGCATAAGCGTCCTATACCAGGCATCTATAGAAATTCAACAAACACTGGGGTCTTTCCCATTTAACTGTGCACACTCTAGAGTGCTCAATATTCAAGTGCTGCAGGCTAGACTTTCCCTGCTGCTGATTATCAGCTTTCTCCATATGCACAGTATGGAACAAAATCTGTAAATCAGAAACTTATGACTATCAGGACTCAGGGCTACAGCTGATAAAATGGGTTTTATGACACCTACCGCATGATACTAGTAAGGAATAATTTATACTGGTCGATTATTGTGAATGAGTGTTCTAACGAAGACTCCTTTAGTGGTAATGCGACAGTGTACATAGGCTGCCAATCAGCAGACTAATGAACAAAATACTCAGTCATTGGGTAAAATAGCTTTTAGAGGGAATGTTCACACTGAATGACTGTTTAAACCAAGTACAAGTGCTCGTGGTGGGATGCAGCTAATTATTTAAATTCACTATCCTACTTGCTTATTTTCCCTCTATGTCCATCCTTCCTTTTTTGATTGACAGCTCCGCCTTCACAGAGCAGAGAAAGAAGGAGATAGATGAAAACCAGTAAATGGAAAGGTGCATTTAAGTGTTTGGCCCCGCCATGAAGCATCGAGCGCCTGTACTTGGTTTGAACAGTCATTCTGTGCTGACGTAGTCCTTTTAAGCTTGCTGAAAAACTATTGGTTTTCAACAGCCCATTGTCCTGTGTAATCAGAACATGTGCTGCTGAGAACAATGGCAGCCTATTCACACAGTGTTTTAGGCCTCATTCACATGTGTTTCATGGTCTGTAGAGTAGGTGCATAGGTGTGTTACATGTGCTGTCCCTGTGCTATCCGTGTGACATTCGGATGGCACACGGACAGCCTGAGCTAGTATACTTACCTGTCCCTGGCGCTGCTGTCTCCTGCGCTGCTGTTACTTCCGAGTCTGCGATCACTGCAGTTAATATGCAATAAGCATAATGAACGAGCCAGGAAGTAACAGCAGAGACAAAGACAGCAGCACTGGAGACAGGAAAGTATAAAAATTTTCTTTATTTTTATGTGACCTATGTGTTCTCCGGTACGTCATCACACGGATCACATCAGTGTTCAGTCCGTGTGACACCCGTGCTGACGGAGAAAAACAGACATGTCACTGTTTGGAGCATAAGGGCGTGTGCTCCACATGGACACAGTCCTTGTGAAAACACGGACATGTGCGTAGACCTATTGATTTTAATGCATCCATGTGTGTCTGTGTCTCCGGTAAGTTTGCAGTATTTTGTACTCAGTACAAATAGGGTGTGGCCCTCTTCTCAGTGAACTGGGCATTTCATCTTATGCTTCCCATGGCTGTGTGTCCAGTTGGGACTCAACCACTCTCTGCCCTTATTCAGATTGTTGTCTGTTGACACATGGTAAGGTGTTAATATTAGAGAGTGTAGGTACTGTCCTGACTGGGTACACCTTGTCGTGGTGGGATGGATTTACGCTTTTTTGATAGTGTTTATCCAGTACCCTATGTTCATTTATAAGCAGTATGCTTCTATTTAGTTACAGCAGGGTATATGTTCATATTATTTTCTTTGTTTTTTTTATGTCTCATGACCAATGTGAACATGAGCCTACAAGCTGCTTCTATGACAACTCATACTCCGGCTCACTTTTTTGTTTTTATGTCACCGTTTGGAGCACATGGGCATGTGCTCCACACGGACACACAGTCCTTGTGAAAACTTTCCCTGCTGCAGATTATCAGCTTTCTTCATATGCACAGTATGGAACAAAATCTGTAAATCAGAAACTTATGACTATCAGGACTCAGGGCTACAGCTGATAAAATGGGTTTTATGACACCTACCGCATGATACTAGTAAGGAATAATTTGTACTGGTCGATTATTGTGAATGAGTGTTGTAACAAAGAACCATTGTGAATGAGTGTTCTAACGAAGAACCATTGCTTTTCATGCGTCTACGTGTCTCCGGTAAGTGTGAAAACAGACAACACACGTACCGGAGACATGGATGTGTGAAGAGGGCCTTAACAAGCAATGGCAAATATATTGCAGTTCGATGGTTGCCTAACAGCTACAGGTCACGTAATCTAAACAACATGATTGATAATGTGAGGGTTACACAACAGCAAATCTCTGAAAAACATTTGTACAACTTGTCTGGGACTTGCTGTCACGTGACTATTTTGGAACTCTGATTTTGCCGTAAATAGAACAAATAAGTTGCAGATAAGTTGTCCACATGTCGCCACATGCAACGTACCCAAATAGCTATTGGAAGCGAGAGTAACGTGCGACTTATGTACAATAACAAAAAATCAAAGCACGGAAACATTAGCAATTGTGTCGCAGTATGTCGCAAATCACAACATGACACCATAGGAAATTATTACATTCAATGTTGTAATGTGTTGCTGCGATTTCAGTGTTGCTCTTCAGCCCTATCTTAATGGTATCTCGTCCTCCGTCACTACTTCATGCTGCCCTGCCTGGACTGGCCCACAGGAGAGCAGGAGAAATCTCTGGTGGGCCCCTTTGCAGTAGTACTTCACTTACCCCCCAAACAGGATCAGTAGTTGGCACAATACACTTGTTTTACTATGTACAGACAAAGGAAGCATTTCATCATTCATTATACAAACTACCCAGTATAGTGTATACTGTAAAAACGGGCATGAAAGAAGACGGGTTTTCCAGCCGCGCTATGAACCACACCGTTGAAGATTCCTTAAGATATTTTTATTGAGTCAATTCCAACGCGTTTCAAAGGCAAACTGCCTTCTTCCTCAGGGAATAAAAAAAAATTTTTTTTTTTTTTTTTTTATTCCCTGAGGAAGAAGGCAGTTTGCCTTTGAAACGCGTTGGAATTGACTCAATAAAAATATCTTAAGGAATCTTCAATGGTGTGGTTCATAGCGCGGCTGGAAAACCCGTCTTCTTTCATGCCCGTTTTTACAACAACCACTTCTGACGGGGCCGCAGCTGGAACCAGCTCAGCACTCCCATACGCTGTCATAGGAGTTGTGACTATCACAACCAGACCAGGTGAGTGCATCTCTTCTTTTTCTTACACCCTAAATATCGGGTAAGACCCTATTGCGCCCTTGTTTCCCCCACCACAGATCAGTATAGTGTATAGGCGCAGGTAAATTTCTGAATCTAATATTTGCAAGTAGTTAATCAGTGGGCCCCCAGAGTCAGTTACTGGTGGGCGCCTGCCGCCCCAGTCTGACACTGTCCTCAGGTCGAGATGCATAAAACTGATTGAATACTTATAATATTTATTAATCAGATAACCTCTTTTAGTGATTTCCATGAAATATAATTACAACCTAGCAGTCGTATCAGTGACCATTTCAATCATGACATTCAACAAGTGGCAATATTAGGTCACAGCATTCCGCCGACCTCATTGTTCACCAAGAATCTCGGGTAGCAAAGCCGGCACATTGGGGTTCCATGCAATCCCTGGGTACCATTGGTCAATTTCTTTACTAACAACCCATAGAGTTACAGGTTTGGGGTTTTTTCTTAATTCCCTGTGATGGGTTATTAAGTTGTCAATATAACTGTGGTCAAGAACTAATTAGGAAAAAAGCCATAATAATCCAGAATCATTATCTATACTGAGGCTGAGAGTGGACGCCGTGTCGGCTAATTTAAACGTCTTCTGAAGCCTTGTTAACGTTAACGCAATGCATATTAATGAGAGTTAACTCTTTCCTCGTTTAACACATTAATATTTTATACAGCACAAAGCAGCATCCCCGAGCATTGCAGGTCAGCACATTACACTTTGACATAAAAGTGTGCCATCTCATGTTTAATTCATTTTTATAACTATTTACCATAATTTACATTAAACATATATAAAGAACAGCTGAGGTATTCAGACAGAAAGGCCCCGATTTATCATTTGAAATTTATTTTTTATCACGTCACTTTTTTTTTGTCTTTATGGAATTGTTGTCACTTCTTGCACCAAATTCAATACAATCAGGGCAGGCCTTGGCCTGAACGGTGCCCTGTGTAAAACTGCCATTTGGTGCCCCCCACCCTACTGATTTTTTTACCCAGTTTCCCATGACAGAAACAAGAACAGGAGGGCATTATTTTTAAATTCTAAGAAAATTGAGTTCTTTAAATGTATTGTACAATAAACGCTTCCAAATTTGTGCTGGAGAATCAGCACCTCAAATCCCTATTAATCTCACCACATTTGAACTCGTACCTATAGGGGGGGGTCTTCTGTTTTTGTACATTTATGCTGTATTCATAGATATTACATAATGGATGGTACATGCGAGTCTCACCAATGGGGCCCACATGTATCTGGAGAATGAGGCGCTGTCGCTCTTCATGGAGAGATGTTATGAATTCCTATGCACTTGGATGCGAGTTCTGCCATCTCTTGGCTGAGAGTGGTGCATGTCGTGGCCACATTGGTGGGATCAGCATCTACTATACAAATCCTGTGGATATGTTATAAGAATACCAGACAATGCACAATGGAGCCCTGTCACTCACAAGCCCTGTCATTATGTTCTTGTACATATTACACCCTATACATGACACACACATACATAGATACAATATAAAGATAGATAGATAGATCCCCGATTTTATTATAAATAACTCCATGTGGACTTAAAAAAAAGTTTATTCCGTCTGGAAACCTTAGGTTGCATTTCAAACACACCCCTATCACATGACAGAAAATATGTCATACCTGGAAGGAACCCATACAGTCTAGCATCTATCCAGATAGAAGACTTTTTCTTCCTGGGCTTCAGGCGCCCCTCCTCCATCATATTGGTAGTAGACAGGACACAAAGCACAGAGGAGAGGAGAAGGACGCCCCCAGCTGGAGTTTGTGCAGAGTGGGAGCAGCATATGAAAGTGAGTTGCTATCTCCCTGCGGTGCCCTCTATGCTGTCTGTAAGTCGGCGCCCCGTGCAACCGCACTAGTCACACATAGGTAAGGGTGGCCATGATTACAATGGTGCATGCAGTTCATGACTTTGGTGCAAAGTCAAAAAAGGGTCTTCTTTCTTGATATCAAACATTTTTTAACTTTTTGAGCAAAAGCTGCATCTTTTTCAAAATGCCACAAAATATGCGACTTTTGAAAAATATGCATAAAAATACAATGGGGGGAACTGAAGTTGCGCCAAAGTCGGCAACTTTTTAAAAAGTTGTAATAGATGAATCAGCCGTAAACATGTGGAATCATTACACTCTGCCTACAAAGCAGGAAAAATCAGAAGAGCAAATATAAAATGGACTTAAAAAAGCGCAAATAGGATAATGAATTGGGTGCAAACAAATAAAGGCGCAAAAAAACCCACAAAAAACTAAAACACAAAAACAGGCATGAATGAAAATGATAAATCAGAGTCCTGAACTTTAAGCAATTATAATATGGGCTATATGAAGTATTAAAAAAAAGAAATAAAACTAATGTGGTTAAAGATGCTTTCCCCATGGTAACATATTATGGTTTATTGGTAGGATTTGCAAATAATTTTGAATATGGGGATCTAGACTTGATTCCATAAACCAAAGGGACAGCACTTACCGTGCACAGATGTTCATGAGTATAAGGAACTGCAACGCAACTCCAAGTGTTTTAATAAACGTAGATATACACAATAGACAGGTGCTGGCCGAATGACAGCAGATATCTTTCATGGCTCCTCCATAAAAAAACAGTACACTGTTTTCCAAACGCTCCTGTGCTCTTTACAAAGAGGGCCGCTACCAGACTCCCCTGGTGGTGACATATCTTGCCAAGAACAAAATGATTGTCATTCCGAATTCAGACATCTCTGATCCTCATCTTCCCTGATATCATCTGTTGAGAGTTGGAAAGTCCCCACAGACATTAGACTGTTGGCTGAGCACGCCAATATAATGTGTAAGGGGGGCTTTAGGCTCATCTTATGGCTAAGCAATGACTAATAGAATTATAAAGTACAGTTAAGGTCAACATTACTGGCACCTTTAATAGTTTAGTATATGAAAAAGCCAATACCTTGTGAAATTATCGTCTATGTACCAACTACAAATCTAACTGCATGTCCAATTTTAATCAGCAAAAAATATGTCCTGTCACCATACATGCAGGAATTTAAAAAAAAAAAAAAAAAAAAAAGTATATAAACATTACCAGGATTAACGGCAACAGCTGCACAAACTTTCAGAAAAATCAATAATGGCACCCTCCAAACATTTTTGGAGCCATCTGTCAGCTTCTTGTGCTGCCTGCTTGCTGTTTCTCCAACTCAATGTTTGCAGGATTTCTTTTCCAAAAAGCAGAATTCAGCTCTTCCTAAAAGATTTTTAGTTTAATTGAGATCATCATTCGTGGCTGGGCAGTGTAAAGCAGTCTTTTTTTTCTCCTTTGTAACCATTCTTGTGTACTTTTGGATGTAGGGTGTTGGTCATTATCCTGCTGTAGGACCCATTTTGTTCAGTTAAAACGTTTTCTTATTCTAGATAGCACATTTTTCTTTAAAATTATTTCATAATCCTTGGATTTCATTGTCTTGTAATATGTTCAGCCCCAGAGTCAACATAGCCCAACAACATTATGGATTCTCTACCATGACTCACATTAGGTAGGGTGCACTTTTCTTCCTAGGCTTGTTTTTGCCATCTATAAACCTAAAGCTGATATGCATTGTCAAAAAGCTCCAGTTTGGTTTCATCTGTCCATAGAACATTTTTCTAGAAGGATTGTGGTTTTTATGACTTCATTAACTAGTGAGGTCCTTCTTGGCCTTCATGCATTGAATCATGTTTTAATAAGTGTGTGGCATATGGAATGGGCTGAATCCATCACTTTTGATGTCTCCACCTCACCTAAAGTTCTTTGGATGTTTTCCAGTGTTTCTTTACCACATTTTTAACCAACTTTCATAAGGTCCTCTTTCCACCACATCCTGGAAGGTTTTTTTTACTGTTCCATGAATAATAAACTTCTTGATAACATTTTGAACTGATCAAGCCTGAAATCCAATTTCTTTGTAGATAGTCTTGCACAATTTACACTGCTACTTCTTGGTGAGGTTAGCATTTCCATTCTGCTCATATAGCTCTCGTCTTTACTATTGTAAACAACGAACAAGGAATAAAACTGACGTTTTTACGGGGGTTGTCCAGCACTATAAAGAGCCTTTCTAACCATCAATATAGCCAAATGAGTCTCTGCGGCATCCCAATGCAAAGTCAGCAATGATGTCCGCGGTCTGGGCTGGGTTCTCCTTCTCTTCCACTGAAAATGGATTTAGAAATCAGTAAATCACATACAGTATACAGTTACAGAGGGGAATTCAGACAGTGGAAGTCATTGATGACATTGTGTTTGGATGCCGCAGAGATTGATGGGGACTCCGAATGAATAGTCAGCATAAGTTCCAAGAGATACAAATAGCATACGTGACCTGTGACTAATTTAGACAAATGGAACACTAGGGGTAATCAATTTTAATAGTAAAATGTACAGGTTATATTGATAGTTAGAAAAACTCTTCATACTCCTGGACAAGCCCTTTAGTAATCAAAGCCATCATTCATAGGCTAATTAAGGTCATGCGAGCAGTGACAAGGTTTGGATAGGGGAGTCTAATTTTTAATTATTCGCAGGTTAATCGGATTTTGTCCTTTGTTTCAAGCTAAACAGTGGATGCCATTAATCGTGTCTTGGCATTGTTTTCAATTCTGTATCTCTTTCCCTGCCAAGTTTTAAAATTTGTTGATTTTTGGTCTTTTCTGTATCAAATATATGAGTTTATATATCCGAGTAGTTTGAGTAAAGGGTACTTTACACGTTGTGCTATCGGTATCGATATCGCTAGCGAGCGTACCCGCCCCCGTCGGTTGTGCGTCACAGGCAAATCGCTGCCCGTGGTGCACAACATCGCTTACACCCGTCACACGGACTTACCTTCCCTGTGACGTCGCTCTGGCCGGCGATCCGCCTCCTTTCTAAGGGGGCGGTTCGTGCAGCGTCACAGCGACGTCACACAGCAGTCGTCCAATAGCAGAGGAGGGGCGGAAATGAGCGGTTGGAACATGCTGCCCACCTCCTTCCTTCCTCATTGCCGGTGGATGCAGGTAAGGAGATGTTCGTCATTCCTGCGGTGTTACACATAGCGATGTGTGCTGCCGCAGGAACGACGAACAACATCGTACCTGCAGCAGCAACGATATTAAGGAAATGAATGACATGTCAACGAGCAACGATTTTTCACGTTTTTGCGCTCGTTGATCGTCGCTCATTGGTGTCACACGCTGCGATGTTGCTAACGGCGCCGGATATGCGTCACTAACGACGTGACCCCGATGATAAATCGTAAGCGATGTCTCAGCGTGTAAAGCACACTTAACACTTTATTTCAGAAGATATTTTAGGGGGTGCCAATAATGTTGATCATAACTATACTTTATTAACCCAAAAGGATGATCTCAGACTGAAAACCACCGGATGAACACATAGGTGTTTTAGTCTCATACTATTTTCTGCTGTTTCTGGAGCCAAATTTTTCAAAATGGCCCATCTAATTCATGGATTTGGCATAAAGTAAAAAATGATCTTTTTTTCTTTCTTGAACTTTTTTTTGCAACTTTGTACAGTCATAAGTAGCTCGTTTGACAAAATGGTGCAAAAGTTAAACCAAATTTCTGACATATTAAAAAATACACTTGAGGACTGGAGTGGAGTTGTGCCAAATTTTTAAACTTTTTAAAAAGTTGCAATTGATGAATCACCGAAGAGATCCGCACGCATATAACCACCTTCACAAGAGAATATCCCACCAGTCCTATTTTCAGAATTATGGTGCAGTTTGGCATAATGTGCGGTATGTAGAACCCCTCTAGTCTTCATTCTAGGTATGCTAACAGCTAGGCGTTACATTCGTTTGCTCATGGAAACAGTAGTACAGCCATTTCTCCAAAGTTTCCAAGTAAAACTAAATAGGAGAGAAAAGGCGCAATAGTGTCTTACCCGATATATTGGGCAAAATCATATAGAAGTGATGCACTCAACTGATCGGGTTGTGCCAGTCACAACTCCTTAAACAGCAAAGAATGAGCGCCTGAGCGGTCCAGCAGCAGCCCTGTTGCACAAGTGGAACGTCAAAGGAAAACTGGAGAAAAAAACAGGTTTCTTTGCCGCGCTTGAAGACCACAGACATTCTACGCATTTCAGAGACCCCAACTGTCTCCTTCTTCAGGGAAAAGACAGTTCCCTGAAGGAGACAGTTGGGGTCTCTGAAACGCGTAGGAATGAAATAATAAAAAGAATCATCTGTTTTGACATCAATGTCTGTGGTCTTCAAGCGCGGCAAAAAACCTGTTTTTTTCTCCAGTTTTCCTTTAAAGTTTCCAAGTAGACATTTTTCAACATGACAAAGCCAGGCCACATACTACTCATGCTACTTTGAGAAGCCTGCATGTTCTAAATGTCCTACCATCTGCATATTTGGAAAGGGACCTGCCAACAGCGGATCTTGATGATATGCATGCCAAATCCTCAGACAATTATTACTCACCTTATTTGTAGCAGCCAAAGTTTGTAAATTCGTGTTTATCTATCCAAGGTGCTCATACTTTACACTCAAGAAATCAATATGTTTTAAAAATTTAGTTTCCTTTTTCTTCATCCTTTGCATATTATTAACATGTCTATTCATTCTGTGATTTCCATAATTCCATGACCTTTTCTTCTTGGTGCAGCAATTTCAATGTTAGGGAGCGTATAATGGAGAGTACCGAGTTTACTCAGTAAATTTTGCTGCCCAATCTAGTTAATCTTTGTCTTAATCCTTTAGAATTGACTTTGCCCTTTTTGACCATGTAAAATTCTATCTAGGCTGATGGATTTGCACAGGAAAGATTGTAATTTTGAAAAAGCTAGACATTCCTCTGACTAGACAAGTGCCCACACTAATCTTATCACATTCAGACCCTTCAGTTCCTCTTTACTTCAATAATATTTTGTGTAGTCAACTTTAGCGTTTAAAGAGCCACAGATATTAAAAAATAATTCTCACCTAGTTTTTTCCCCTGAAATATAGAGCTGACCACCTGTCAGTGCTCCCGGTCTTTAATTATGCTTTTATTGGCATCACCACTTATCCCTAGATGCAATGGTGCCAGTAATATGGAAAGTGACCACTGCGACCGCGGCTTGGCTGCACATGATGACAGTCTGTAAACCAGGAGTATAAGGAAAGTCCAGAAAACTCACCATAGCGATCCCTTCAGTGCCACTCATACATTCTTACAGGGAAATCGGATAGCCCATTGGCCACAACTAGGCAATGTTCAATGAAAGAAAAAAAGAAGGAAAACCGGTGGTCCCATAAAATATCCAATTTATTTAATCAGTCAGGGAAAGCATTCCATGTTGACAAGCTTCAGACCAGTTGGTCGAAATGCGTCAACATGGAAATCTTTCCCTGACTAATTTTAATGGATTTGAAATAAATTGTATATTGCACTCCATGTCTCTTCATAATTGAAAATTCATCACCTCTCATGTTACATTTATAGAACTCAAGCAGTGGTAGGTCTGCTGTATACATCACATAGAAGACACCAAGATTGCTGTATACACATCACATAGTATACACAAACTGCTGTATAAACGATAAAGCATAAACTGATACTGCTGTATACATGACATAAGATAGAATTAAACTGCTGAATATGCCTCACATAGGATAGAATGATATTTCTGTATTTTCATCACATATACCGCTGTATATGGCCCACACGGGCGTCAGGTTCCTAACCCCTGCTGTAAACAATTTGGAATAACACCAGAGATTCCATGCTGGATCACCGGGCTCAGTGAATAGAGAAGTGCTGATAGTTCTAAAATGCCTGAATCTGTTTTGCTGAGTTAAATAATACCTTTAAAGCACCACTTGAGGGTGTTTTATTCACCTCTGGTGTGTTGCTTTTAATCTAAAATCCCTTCCCCTAGTCTTATACTCACCCTGCGGTGTGTTTAACGTTTACCAACGCCGCTCTGGTCCCACTGTGCCCTTTTGTGACTGCAACTTCTGACTTGCAATGAGAGCTTGTGACATAACGTCCAGCAAGTCACTGCAGAAGACTGACCGGAGTTGCAGTGATAGAAGATAAAGATGGTGAAATGTAAGCATAAAAGTAGTGTCAGGAAACAAATTTAAATCACCATTCCAGCGATAAAATGAAAAAAGTTGGAGTAGTGCTTTAAATATATGTGTGCACACTTCTATCACATGACATAAGATAGTATGAGACCACTGTATATACACCACATAGAATACATCACATAGGAGACACTGGGACTGGAGCATACACATTACATAGGAGACACTGGGGCTGGGGAAACACATCACATAGGAGACACTGGGGCTGGAGTATACACATCACATAGGAGACACTACGATTGGAGCATACACATCATATAGGTGACACTGGGACTGGAGCATATACATCACATAGGAGTCACTGGGGCTGGGGCATATACATTAAGAGACATTGCGGCAGGAGAATAAACATCACAGTAAACAATGGGGCTGCATCTGCATTCTTCTCCCCCATAACCTCCATATAGACTTCATATTGGATTTAAAGAACATTTGTTCTCACAACATAGATTTTTGGTTATAGCTTTACTGTAACTGTTGCAATAAATGTTATTACATTGCTAAAATTAAATATTCACCCTTATTTATAGTGGTATAGTGACCACAGTGTTTCATTATGCTGTTACATTTTCAAGCATAGGTCCATCACCTGGTGAACCTATTGGTCAGCTGTTTTTTTTTATTTTTATGGGACTGCTGTGTCTCAGTACTCCCAGTTATCTTGACAGGCAAAACTAAGGTAGATGCCACAAACCAGCTATTAGGCATATTTACCTACTGACATGGGCTAACAAAAAAAACTCTGCATCATGCCTCTTAGAGTTTGTAGAGTTTGACATATCTGCAGTTTATTTTCTGCACAAATACTGAAGATATATCTCAGATTTCACCCTTTGAATTGCAAAGGCTGAAATGCGTGGTAAAGTGCCAGTCAATTGACAATATGGATATTTGGTTGCAGCGTGTGCATGAGATGTCCTACAATTTAGGAATACTGCTACTGTAATACATATTTTCTGTCTGGAAAACCCATATGGAAAATCCGCTGTGAACATTTCCTTAAAAAGGTAAAGTTATATGAAATCATTTCATTGAGACGTATGAGTAACATAATGCCGACCTTGAAGTAACCTAACTTTGTGTGCCAGGAATTACTGCATTACTAGCAATCATAGCAAATTGTGTTGGCAGACGCACATAATGTGTACCACTTACTTGCAAATACATTAAAATGAATAATGGATTATGATCAACAGAGCCAGCCTTAGCCTTAAGTGTGTACATAGCTGAAATTGACAAGTAAAGAATGCCGGATTTCATTTTTACACATTACCAGTAGCCCCGGGCACCTGATTCATCATGTTACTTTATATAACATACACAACTATACATCAACAATGCATAATTAGCACCTTCTCTAATTAATAACAGGTATTAATGCTGTTAAAACAAAAAAAAAAGCTGACAGCTTTAATGATGCAGAAATTGCCTCCTCCTGCATTAAATAATATTTTTCCATACTGGAAATCACTTTAACTTATGACTCCCTGTCGACTCAAATATCCTTTGTTGCCAACCACCAAGGTCAGAAAATGTGAGATATATCATGAATATACTCAAACACTACAGAAAACAACTCAAATATTTATTAGCTAAGAAATTGTTAGGAGAGATTTCTTTCTCCGGGGGACATTATATCAGTTACTTATAGTGAATAAGATCTGAGGATATGAAATTAAATTACTTATAGGCCTCTTTTTGCAAGTGTCCTTTGGCTGGCCTTTGGAGAACCTTAGAAGAGTCTTCATTTACACAGAAATATAGGTTAAAACTGGGTTTTTACACTGTACATAGTCAAGGCACCACTTAAAAGATGACATACCAAAACAATGCTTAAAGAGGTTGTCCACTATTTGGACAACTTTTTCTCTTCCCCTTGTTCACCTCTCTAAAATTAAATAAGCCTATACTCATTTCCAGTGAGGTCGCGGTTCTAGGGATGTCTAAAGCGGGGCCCACATGACATTGTTATAACATGCAAGCTCCGCAACCAATCAGCGCCGGCTTCCGTAATTCTGCCTTTGAACATTTAAGCAGGAAGTTGGCACAGCACTCACATCCTGCTTTAATGTCTGAAGGTGGGAAGTCAGACATCGGCTGCTGATTGGTCGTGAAACTCGCGTGTTATAACAATGTCACGTAGGCCCTGGGAACATGGCTTCGGACATCCATTGAACTGTGGCGGCGAGTATAGGCTTATTTATTTTTACGGTGACGAACAAGGAGAATGAGTAGGGGTTGTCCAAGTAGTTGACAACCCCTTTATCAACAGGGTCTTTGGTAAGAATGTCTATAGATCATGGTATCTTTAAAGAGTGTTACTGTTACATCAGTTAATATAATTAACTCTTTTTGCAGAACAAAACACACGTTCTCATAAAGTACCACCTAGGCGAGGAAGCTACCCTACAAATTGATTTATATGTTAGGTTGGCCATACACATTAGATGGCTGTCAGTTTGTAAGAGACTCCACGCTCCGCTAGTCATTAAGGAGCAATTCTCTCACATTACTTAATAATTTACTTGTAGTTTATAAAGTGTTTTGAACATAATGATCCTTCAGACCATTCACAAGTGAAGATGAATTCAGCTTTTGGCCTGCAATCACATAGATTGAAAACAAAAATCTTCTTCATTGGCATAGAGTTTCTTAACTAAAGTTTATCTGGACAGTTTTATTTTGTTTTGCATCAGTCTGAAAAATAAATGTTAAACTGTCAGATACATCAATACAGAAATGGCATTCATAATCCACTTCACAACTTGTGACAATAAATAAATCCATTTTAGAGCCTTTAGTCATTTTCTGCGTGAAAACAAATATAAATCACTTTTTCCAATTACTGTATATTCCAATCTACTTACTGCTACAGGCAAGCAAGAAGATCTTACTAATTAGGCTGAAATGCCCAATTATATTTCTATGGGGACAACCCTTTCTGCCATAACACTCTCAATCACAATCACTCTCAATTGGACAGATAAAAGTTAGTTCAACTAACCATAACCAAGAGTTTCCTGGAAGGAGCTGTCCCACAACGCAACATGCGGTTTTTTATATATATATATATATATATATATATATATATATATATATATATATATATATATAATCTGAATGTCTGTCTGTCTGTGTGTCTGTCTGTGTGTCTGTCTGTGTGTCTGTCTGTGTGTCTGTCTGTGTGTCTGTCTGTGTGTCTGTGTGTGTGTCTGTGTGTCTGTCTGTGTGTCTGTCTGTGTGTCTGTCTGTCTGTCTGTCTGTCTGTCTGTCTGTCTGTCTGTCTGTCTGTCTGTCTGTCTGTCTGTGTCTGTCTGTGTCTGTCTGTGTCTGTCTGTGTCTGTCTGTCTGTGTGTCCGGGATTGGCATCAGCACCGTCGCAGCTACAGCCACAAAATTTTGCACACTCACACGTCTGGACCCTGAGAGCGTCATAGGCTATGTTGTGAGGCGAAATTTTAACCCCACGCGTTCCAATTTACCAATCAATTTTGCCCCTATCTACATAATGGGGAAAAAGTGAAACGAAAAGTGTATCCGCACCGTCGCATTTACAATCACGAAATTTTGCACAGACACCTCATGTGACCCAGGGAACATCGTAGACTATGTTTTGACAGGAAAATGTAACCCCGCGCTTTACAGTTACTCTCCAAAAAACATGCCTCCATTAAAGTAAATGGAGCCTGGAACTACAGGTTATTAGTAGGAGCTGTGATTGGTTGCTATAGGAACAAAATACACAAAATACATTGTTAGTATGAGAAGCTTATATGTGAGGTAATAAGATGTTGGTGGGGAGACGGATAGAGAGAGAGAGAGAGAGAGAGAGACAGAGACAGACCGAGAGAGAGACAGAGAGAAAGACACAGACAGGGACAGAGACAGATGGTGAAAGAGAAAGGCAGAGACAGATGGTGAAAGAGACAGACAGAGACAGACCTGGAAAGAGACAGACCTGGAAAGAGACAGACCTGGAAAGAGACAGACCTGGAAAGAGACAGACCTGGAAAGAGACAGACCTGGAAAGAGACAGATGGGGAAAGAGACAGACAGACATGCAGACAGGGACAGAGACAGGCAGACAGGGAAGGAGGAGACAGCCAGAGAGACAGACAAAGATAGATGGGGAAAGACACAGACCTTGATAGAGACAGACAAGGAAAGAGACAGACAGAGATAGGCAGACAGGGAAAGAGACAGACAGGAAAAGACACAGACAAAGAGACGGGGAGACAGACGGGGAAAGAGACAGACCTAGAAAGAGACAGATGGGGAAAGAAATAGAGAGATAGAGACAGAAAAAAAAGAGACAGACCGAGACAGGCAGACGGGGAAAGAGACAGATGGGGAAAGAGACAGACGTGGAAAGACAGACGGAGCACATTACTTGGCCAATTTAGTTAAATCTGTGTGGAATATCTGTGGTGTTGAAATATATGTTGTGAGATGCTTCTATTAGCTTAGTTTTTGCCTTTTAATAATTACATTTCTATCTATTCGTTTTGTGGTTTTTGTGTGCAGAATAAATTTTTGTTAATACATTCTATTCTGTTAACAACAGTTATTAACCCGAGCGAAGCCATGTAGTACAGCTAGTATATTTTATGTTATTATATAATATATATATATATATATATATATATATATATATACACACACATATACAGTTAGGTCTAAAAATATTTGGACAGTGACACAATTTTTGCGAGTTGGGCTCTGCATGCCAACACATTGGATTTGACATGAAACCTCTACAACAGAATTCAAGTGCAGATTGTAACGTTTAATTTGAAGGTTTGAACAAAAATATCTGATAGAAATTGTAGGAATTGTACACATTTCTTTACAAACACTGCACATTTTAGGAGGTCAAAAGTAATTGGACAAATAAACCAAACCCAAACAAAATATTTTTATTTTCAATATTTTGTTGCGAATCCTTTGGAGGCAATCACTGCCTTAAGTCTGGAACCCATGGACATCACCAAACGCTGGGTTTCCTCCTTCTTAATGCTTTGCCAGGCCTTTACAGCCGCAGCCTTCAGGTCTTGCTTGTTTGTGGGTCTTTCCGTCTTAAGTCTGGATTTAAGCAAGTGAAATGCATGCTCAATTGGGTTAAGATCTGGTGATTGACTTGGAACATTCTGCAATGGCCACTTTTTTGCACTCATGAACTCCTGGGTAGCTTTGGCTGTATGCTTGGGGTCATTGTCCATCTGTACTATGAAGCGCCGTCCGATCAACTTTGCGGCATTTGGCTGAATCTGGGCTGAAAGTATATCCCGGTACACTTCAGAATTCATCCGGCTACTCTTGTCTGCTGTTATGTCATCAATAAACACAAGTGACCCAGTGCCATTGAAAGCCATGCATGCCCATGCCATCACGTTGCCTCCACCATGTTTTACAGAGGATGTGGTGTGCCTTGGATCATGTGCCGTTCCCTTTCTTCTGCAAACTTTTTTCTTCCCATCATTCTGGTACAGGTTGATCTTTGTCTCATCTGTCCATAGAATACTTTTCCAGAACTGAGCTGGCTTCATGAGGTGTTTTTCAGCAAATTTAACTCTGGCCTGTCTATTTTTGGAATTGATGAATGGTTTGCATCTAGATGTGAACCCTTTGTATTTACTTTCATGGAGTCTTCTCTTTACTGTTGACTTAGAGACAGATACACCTACTTCACTGAGAGTGTTCTGGACTTCAGTTGATGTTGTGAACGGGTTCTTCTTCACCAAAGAAAGTATGCGGCGATCATCCACCACTGTTGTCATCCGTGGACGCCCAGGCCTTTTTGAGATCCCAAGCTCACCAGTCAATTCCTTTTTTCTCAGAATGTACCCGACTGTTGATTTTGCTACTCCAAGCATGTCTGCTATCTCTCTGATGGATTTTTTCTTTTTTTTCAGCCTCAGGATGTTCTGCTTCACCTCAATTGAGAGTTCCTTAGACCACATGTTGTCTGGTCACAGCAACAGCTTCCAAATGCAAAACCACACACCTGTAATCAACCCCAGACCTTTTAACTACTTCATTGATTACAGGTTAACGAGGGAGACGCCTTCAGAGTTAATTGCAGCCCTTAGAGTCCTTTGTCCAATTACTTTTGGTCCCTTGAAAAAGAGGAGGCTATGCATTACAGAGCTATGATTCCTAAACCCTTTCTCCGATTTGGATGTGAAAACTCTCATATTGCAGCTGGGAGTGTGCACTTTCAGCCCATATTATATATATAATTTTATTTCTGAACATGTTTTTGTAAACAGCTAAAATAACAAAACTTGTGTCACTGTCCAAATATTTCTGGCCCTGACTGTATGTATATATATATATATATATATATATATATATATATATATATATATATATATATATATATATATATAACAGTGGAACCTTGGATTACGAGCATAATTGGTTCCGGGAGTATGCTCTTAAACAAAGTTAATCTTATATCATATCAAAGCGAAATTTCCCATAGGAAATAATTGAAACACAGGAAATTAGTTCCACAACCCAAAAATATTTACTGTATTTAAACAAACTTATTACAGTAATACAATATAATGTACTGTATTCATATAGTACAGTAAAAATTTATAAAACAAATTAAACTGCACTTTAGCTTACAATAAAATTGTTGGTGTGCGAGAGGTACAGTATAAACAATGTGCTGCACTGGTTAGTAGAAATAAAGTACAATACTGTATCCAAAAATGCAAATTGATAGACATGCTATATAGTATATACTGTACTATACAATGCAGGGTGGGTTGAGGTCTGCCATGATCCTCACCCACAACTGCCCCTCTCCAGCACCTTACATATGTACAGAAAGTTACCTCCAGAGCGGGTCAGACTGTGGTAAAAGGACAAAACTGGAAGTCTACACGGTGAGTATTTGCTCTTCTTGCAAAGCATTGCTTTTAAACCAAGTTACAGATTTTTAGAAACCTTTGCTTGTCTTGCAAAATGCTCTCAAACCAAGTTACTCTTAATCCATGGTTCCACTGTATATATATTTTAGCAATGAAGCGATCCACCACAACATGTCCGGGTGCAGTTTTATTCTATTGGAGTGGTGGTCACACTTGGTCACTACTGTTACTAACCAAATTTCCACTGATCACAGGAAAATAGATCCCAGATGACACCATTAGTCAGTTTTTGCTACTGGAAACTACTAAAGGAACAAAATGTTAAGGTCCCATTTGGTACAACTCATGTGCCTGTAATAAGAAAAAAACTCCGGCACTCAATGATGAAATAAGGATAATTGTATTTATTTTCAAAAATAGTTATATCAGATGTTTTTGACGTTTCCGCTAATGCCTTCTTCACAACTGAAAATTACATAATAGAATACAAAAGAATTTATTCAGTACCATCATCAATATTCATGGCTCCATATTAATAAGGTAAAAATAAATAAAAATATACAATTTTTATTGTAATGTGACTTTTTACCTAAAATGATATATCAATTGATGTCTGTGAAGAACGTCAGACGTATTTGATATTGGTTATATCTAAAGAAAAAATGGCCAAATATTAGAGGGATATAAAAGAAAAAGAAAACGACAGTAACTAAGTACTATATACACAACACAGTATATAGATACTTGTCATAGAGAAGCGAATCATCAACTGGTATGCAATAATGAATATCCATGGGACATATATCTTTGGTGCAATCAAAAAGGTATACACAGAAAACTGTATATGTGAAAAATAAATCTTTTATTTATTTTTTTTATTTATTTTTTTTATTTATTTATTTATTTATTTTTCACATATACAGTTTTCTGTGTATACCTTTTTGATTGCACCAAAGATATATGTCCCATGGATATTCATTATTGCATACCAGTTGGTGATTCGCTTCTCTATGACAAGTATCTATATACTGTGTTGTGTATATAGTACTTAGTTACTGTCGTTTTCTTTTTCTTTTATATCCCTCTAATATTTGGCCATTTTTTCTTTAGATATAACCAATATCAAATACGTCTGACGTTCTTCACAGACATCAATTGATATATCATTTTAGGTAAAAAGTCACATTACAATAAAAATTGTATATTTTTATTTATTTTTACCTTATTAATATGGAGCCATGAATATTGATGATGGTACTAAATAAATTCTTTTGTATTCTATTATGTAATTTTCAGTTGTGAAGAAGGCATTAGCCGAAACGTCAAAAACATCTGATATAACTATTTTTGAAAATAAATACAATTATCCTTATTTCATCATTGAGTGCCGGAGTTTTTTTCTTATTACTGACTTCATTCTCCTGAGCATCATTAACACAGTGAGCCAGACCATTATTTGGACTGTAACTCATGTGCCTGTGACAGGCGTTTTAAGAAAAATACTTGAAGTGTACGTCTAGCAGAAAAAAAATGATGGTTTGCTCCATCAGACTTTTCAGACTGTTCATAGGGAAGAATATCCCCATACAAAGTCTGACAAAGTCTGTACTTCAGTGTATGGATACTGCGTGACTAAAAACTAACGATCAGGGCAGCCTCATTTCACAGTTGTACACTCCCAAGGCAATGTAGCCTGATGTGTGCATGATCCCTTAAGGGGTTAACTCACAACAACCCCATTTCTATGCTGATCTATTGAAACATTGGTGTTAAGTTTTCAGTCTTGTCTGGAAAGAAGAACATTTACTGTCCCTTTACATAGACATGCATGTGGGTGACAGAAAAAGCCAAATGCGCTCATTTGGCTGTGTTCACCAGCCCCATTTGCAGTGATCAGCAAACTTATTTTACTTTCATAACCTATTAAGGCTGTGAAAGTAAATGTGGTCCCATGGAAACTACTCTAAGGTCCATTTCACACAAGCATATGGCATCCATAATTACAGAGCACAGGGTCCGTAGGTCATCAGTATTGCAACTTTATTACTGATCCTCAGTGCAGATCACAGCACAAGATGCTGATGCTCATTGCACATAAATCAACATCTCTGGCAAAATTGCTTTTATTTTTTTCAAGGATGAATGTAGTATTTAAGAAGGGGTTGTCCTAGTAGTGGTCACCCTTGAAAAAAAATAAAAACATCTTACACTAATTTCCTGTTTCATAACAGCCATGTCGGCAGCGGGTCTCCCGAGGCTTGCATGACACTATTATGTCACGTGAGTCCTGTTTTGCTTTCACTTCCTTTGAATGAACTTAGAACATCCAGTGGAGGTGTGAGCTCTGCAACTCATTAACGGCTGCTGATTGGCTGCAGGATTTAAGTGGCACAATGTTACAGAAGTCTCAAGAGACCCAGCACCGACATCGTTGGAATGGCACCGGTAATTTCAGGGTCCCATACTTGCAAAATTTTTGGGCCCCCTTGAGACTCTGCCTGGCTCTACCACAGCTCCACCTCCTGGGAGGCATGAAGAAATGTACCACCATGCATTCATTCAGCAGAATGTTGGCATGGCTGTCTACACCAAACTTCTACTTGAAGATCTGCCATGTGAACTGGTCCTAATAATTATCCCATATGTTGTATATAGGGGATAAGTATTAGTTTACTAGAATATCCCCATTAAGAGAGGCAACTATAGCTTATTGCAGACAGGCAGTAGGGTTGAACATGTTGTAGTAGCACTTTGTCTACTTTCTGCCAACTACTGAGATGGTATCCAACTTCCCACTGCTCAAGCAGTGGAGGCACTAAAAGAGTAGCAGGTGGGTGGGCCAGCAAGCAGGCGAATGGGAGGTCTGATTGGGGAATGGGAAGTTGGACAGGAAAGGCGAGTGTGAGTGCACACCTCATCACTTTAGGGCCCTCATATCGTGCATTTCCGTATTTATTGGACTAAAAAATGCACCTATGTTTTAGAAGTGGAAAATATTGAAACAATTTTGATGCAAAAAATGTGGTCATGATGCTTTGATATGAGGGTAATTTGACCCAATTCTGTACTAATGTATCCCATCCTGGGCCCCTTCCAGGTATTTATGTCCTGCATCCTCGTGTATATGCCCCCCACCCTAGTGTATATGTTCCCCATCCTGGTAAATATGTACCCCATCCTGGTATATATTATCCACATCCTGGTATATAATTATCCACAATCTCGGCCCATCTGTCCCTCATCTTGGTATATATGTTCCCCATCACAGGACCATCGTGGTCTATATGCCTCCCATTATGCCACTTTTTCAACACACAAAAAAATGATTTTACTCACTTTTTTTCAGCTCCCCCGGTGTTCTGCGTTCTCTTCTTATGCAGCCAATTAACTTAAACATGTAAGCAACTGGCAGGGCATTATGTCACTACCATGCACCCCCAGTCACACACCGATGTTCGCTGGCACCGGCTTCAATGCTAAGAGGTGGGCAGGATTATGGGCATGGGGAATCAGTGGATATTTATTTTCCTCAATAGCAGACACACATGATCACTCGAGCCACCAAAGTCCTGCAGAAGCGACGCTGCTCCTGCTTCTTATGACCCGATTCACCACCGCTGCCACCCCCCTACAGTGAGACATGTACATCTGGACTGTAAGACGCACCGCCCACTTTCCTAGCAAATTTTGTAGGGAAAAGTGAGTCTTATAGTCCGAAAAATAAGGTAATGTGCTACAAGAGCCCGCACAACTATGCTCACTGAGAACAATCAATGATTTTCCAACTGGCTAACACGGTATCCAAACTTTTTCTTTTGTAGCAAGAGCCCAGGTCGCGCCAGCAGCTGAGGAATAGAGGGCGGACTGGCAGTGTATGACATCACTGATGTCAGACGCCATCAGCCCTCTCTGCTGCGTTTGTGTCTGGGGCCCCGGGGCTTAATAAAGCAAAGTAATTACCCGATGCCCCAGAGTTTCACACAGTCTACCAGGCTGTTTATACAGTGGCTTGGGAGTGCAGCATCAGCGTAGGCTGCATACACAGCATGTTTCATCCAGTCTGGGCCCCCCTCGTTGCTTCTGCTCACCGGGCCTCATACACTAGTAATGCTAGCAATGCCCTGATGGCGGTCCTGCCAGTATGGGAGAGCATAAGGTGTTTTCATTTTACAAGGGTGAATATAGTACTTAAGAAGGGCTTTTGAGAACAGCCTATTCAACATTGTTTTTCCAATATACCATACTTGATACATACTGTTCTGAGTAACATTAAGTTATCCAGATACTTCATTACATGCTTACTTTCCCACGAAGTAACTAGCCATTGCAATATGACCTAATTTAATTTAGATTTATTTTTTTTCTTTGAAATAATTTTATTCATTTTAACATTCAATCCCATTCCAAATCCTGGTAATCACAGCAGATTTTATTTTCTGCCAAGCTGCGCATTAATTTCTAAAGCCAAGCAACACATCTGCTTTCTTAGTGTATAGTAACTGCCATCACATGAATAATGGACTGACTGAACTTTGTGCATCACATAGATAAAATGATAATGATACAAGACACATAGGTATAATTACAGATATGCATGCACTCTTGTCTACATCTTCATCACAGCAATTAAATGAAGGAGGGGATTTAGGCAGACTTGCCTCACCCTGCGGTGGTGCACTATGATAGGGGACTAGTAGAGGATGACCCTTTCTAATCTTTATAGTGGAAGCCAACTTTCCATTATATTTTTTATAATATTTTTGTGAGACCCTGATTTATGGATTTGTCTCCAACCTGCAGCTCTTTGTAGCTCCAACATATGCTAAATAGAGATGGGCGAGCACTAAAATTCTCGGGCGCTTGTGACTCGCCCACCCCAGGGCTATGGGACACCCGGTGCCGGGCCGGACTAGTCCGGTGGTAGTCAGTGGTGGCTGGGCCCGGCTCCGTGGCCCTGGTGGGTGTCAGTAGAATATGTGGCTTGCTTGTTAATGGGGGTGTTCGTGACGCCACCTGTGGTATGCGGCTAATAAGCCGCCGCTGCCGTGTGAGGCCTCCGGGATGATGTTATGGCAGCAATGGTAGTACTGCTCCCCACAGGTGGAGCAATGCCCGGGGCACAGTTGGTGCTTGTAAATGTCTATGCAGATGAAATAACTGAGGCAACTTCAAGGGTGCAGTTCCAGTTCTTTACTCACACTTCTTGTCAGGGTAGCAGGACCCTTGGACTGCTGGAACCTCTGTCAGGGACCTCCGCCTTCTGGGTGATTCAGAGTGTGAAATCCGGTACCCTTCTCTTAGTGTCTCCTTCTCTGCTGTCTTCACTAGCCTTGCCTTAGTTAAGATGGACCTGGCTTGGCCTCCACTACAGCTTCCAGGCTGGGGGGTCACCTGTCGGCTGATTACCCCTTTTCTGAAGGTCTGCCATGGGTTCTGGCCCTGGGAGCTTACAACGTCCCTGGGCCTCGGTTTTTACTGTTTGGAGATTGTCTTTGCACTCCTCCAGTCTCTAGGGACCGTCCCCTGTCGCAGCTTAATCACTCCACCGATGTCAATGTGGACCAGGCCACCGCAGCCTGCAACTACTCGTAGCGCCTCTAGGCCCTCGGCTTCGGTACCCAACAAGGACTGCTCGTGGTACCTACAGGACTACCCGCGGCCCTGCGACCCCTTCTGTTCCTACGTGGTGTCACCTGGACCTATGGGTCCCAGGGTCTTCACCAGGAAGCGTCTCTTTCAGTTCCTCTGCTCCTGTCTGACTTGGAGCTTTCTTTCCTTCTTTCTTTCTTTCTTTTCTTTCTCCTCCTTGCCTGCCTCCAGCAGGCCTCCTCCTCCCTCCTTTCTCTCGTTCTTCTCCTCCAACTACATGCTGCTTCTCTCACTCCCTGAGGTAAACTGAAACTAACTTGACCTTCCTTTCTCTATCTGCTCTCTGGTGGCTCCTCCCACCTCCCCAGTTGCTAAGCTACCACCCTATGGGAGCAGGGATGGGTCTTACAGCCCCTCTCAGCATGCAGCATGGGAGGGTTGCCTGCCACTTTCCCTGGTCCTGTGTGTCCCTAGCAATGGGTGTAGTGTGGATTTACCAGGGGACCGGAGTTCACTCTCTTCCTCTCCCAGAATGGGGCATCACACCGCAGATGGGGTGCAATGACCTGTGGCGACGGAAGCCTCAGGGGCGCCACACTTGGTCCTCGAGTCGAGCAGGTCAAATGCTCAAGTAACGAGTATAATGAAATCACTGATTGGGCAGTTCAGCCCTCCGCCCACACCTGGCCAGTCATAAAGAGAGCATTTCCAGGGGGAAGGAAAGCAGGGTTTTTTTTCCTTTGACACACTACATCCGAAAATATGGGTGAGAGCCATTCAGAGATTGCGAATGGCTCGCATTGGGGTGCCTGCACACATCATGCAGTGAAGCAAGCCTGTGTGTTGTGTTGGTTGTTTCACGGACGAAACATCCGAGCACCTGAAATACTCGGCCGACCTCCAAGCGTACTCAAGCACCCCGATGCTAAGTCAAGTAACAGCAGTGCCGAGCACACTTGCTCATCAATACTGCTAAATAGGGATGGGTAAACCTGAACTGTAAAGTTCGGGGTCCATACCGAACACATGGTGTTCGTGCACACGACCCCAAACACAAGCTTTCTGGGACGTTTGTGTTAAAGTTCAGGTCCAGGGGCTGTTAAAAAAAGCACATTATTAAAAAAACATTATGATCATATTTACAGGTCCTGTGACGCGTCCTGCAGACTGTGCCTCCCAGCGCTTCTGCTTCCGCGTCCAGCCAATCATTGCTGTTCACCCCGGTAAGCACCTCTGGATAAAAGGACTTGCCGTGATGTCATACCCATGTAACCAGTCACGTGTGAATGTTGTAATACCTCATTGGCTACAGACTGGTCACGTGAGTATGACGTCATCAAAGGTCCTGGTGCGCCATGATGTGTGTGCGCCGTGATGCGATGACACTATCTCCCCGACGGCAGCGGGCCAGCTGCATGTATTTCCACAGCTGAGGCGCTCATGTCGGAAGAGTGGGGTGATGCAATGCGAGACGCAAGTGCAATCATCCCCTCACTGTCAGCCTCTGCTTCATTGCTCTGTGCAGAGCGATGTAGCAGACCTGACATGGCTCTCTGTGCTTCTCACTATGTATAGACACTGTCTGTGCACAGTGATGAAGCAGAGTTGACTTTGCTCTTTGCTTCTCACTGTGTATAGACTGTGTGTGCACAGTGATAAAGCTGACATTCCTGTCCCTATGGATTAAGTTGGACTAGGATTTTTTTATAATAAAGATGGAGTCTCTAAATGTTTTTTTGTTTTATTTCTAATAAAAATGTTTTCTCTGTGTTGTGTTTTTTTTTACTGTTTCCTAGAAATTCATGGTGGCCATGTCTATTTTGGCTTGACACCATGAATTTCGGGATTAGTACCATCTGAGAATACAAAGCTGGTATTAACCCCTTTATTACCCAGCGAGCCACCGCCATCACGGCCGCTGGACAAGCCGGGTAAAGCACCTGGAAATGGCGCTAAGAAACAATGCGCCATTTCCAGGGGAGGCTGCGGGCTGCCAAGAATCCCAGTCCCCAGCTGCCTGGCTTTACCTGACTGGAGATCAAAATACAGCGGGAGCTTACGCATTTTTTTTTTTATTATTTTTTTAAATAAAAAACATTAATGGGCTTCCCTGTATTTTGATCGCCAGCCAAGGTAACGCCAGGCAGATGGGGGTGGCAACCCCGTAACTGTCTGCTTTATCTGCGCTGAGAATCAAAAATACCGCGGAGCGCTACATCATTTTTTTAATGATTTATTTATTTTTACAGTACTGTGATGTCAGGCAATCAAAATACAGGGAAGACCATTTTTTTTAGTTATTTAAATAAATAATTAAAAAAAAATGCGTGGGCTCCCGCTGCATTTTTTGTATTGCTAGCTAAGGGTAATCCAAGCAGCTACTGGCTGCTAACCCCCACTGCTTGGTGTTACCTTCACTGGCAAAGGAATTTTTTTTAAGTTTTTTGCCAGAAAAACAAAAAAAAAATGATGTGAGCTTTGCCATATTTTTGTATGCTAGCCAGGTACAGCAGACAGGTACGGGCTGCCCCCAACCCCCAGCTGCCTATTTGTACCTGGCTGGGAACCAAAAATATAGGGAAGCCCTTTTTTTAATTATTTCATGAAATAATTTAAAAAAAAAAAAACAAAAAAAAACGATGTGGACTTCGCCTCATTTTTGTGTCCAGCAAGGTACAACTGGGCAGCTGGGGATTGGAATCTACAGCGCAGGTTGGCCCAAGCTTTCTGGGCCCCCCCCGCTGCGAATTGCAGTCCGCAGCCGCTTCAGAAAATTGTGCGTTCATAGAAGCACTATCTTCTGGAGCTGTACCAACTCTTCCAGCGGCCCTGGTGCTAAGGGGTTAATACCAGCTTTGTTTTACCAGCTTGTATTAAGCCAGAGATTCTTAATGTCAGGCAAGTTTGTCCTGGCCATTAAGAATCTCCAATAAAGGGTAAAAAAAAAAAAAGACACCACACAGAGAAAAAATACTTTATTAGAAATAAATACACAGACACACTCAGGGACTCCATGTTTATTACTCCCTCTCACCCCTCCACGATCCTGGTCTTCTGTCTTCTTTCTTCTTCAACCCATGTAGCTCTTCTATATCAGACAGCAGAGGGGAGGAAGACGTTTCTGCTCCCCCGTGCTGTGTAATCACTCAATGAGTGAGCAGAAGCTGCAGGTTGGTAATTGGTTCCTACTTGCCCATACACAGGAGGTTTTTAACCCAGAGAGAGGCTTCAGCATAGTGTAGGTACCCAGTTACGAGATATGCCGTGAAGTGGCAACTGGGCCGATATACAAATGGTCATTTACATATGCTAAATATTGTTTTTCTTAGATTTTCCTTAGCAGTAATGCAGGTCCATGTTCACACATTCATGGTTTCCATACTTTAGCATTATCAGAGTGCAAACTGTCTTTTTTTGTATTTTATGTCATGTTCAGTTATAGTGCAGTCAGTCTTTTTGTCTGTAAAGAGCGCCGATATGCAGGGATGGGGAGCAAAGCATGTGCCCGAGCATCTCGCCGGTACACGGCACTCGCCGAGTATACCGAGAACTGAGATGCTTGGGCGAGCACCACATACCGGCGAGATGAACTGACAGGACCTAGCATGATGTCATAGCCATGTGACCAGTCTGTAGCCAATGAGATAATACAAAATTCACACATGACTGGTCACATGCTATGACGTCACTGAAGGTCCTTTAGTTACTGGGCGGCAGAGCGATTATCTTACTCGGAAAGTATAAGTATAATGACAATGTATATTATTAACTATATTCTCTATTTTACAGTAAACTCACATAACTGAAAGGTCAAAGTTCGGTGTTCGGACACAAGTTCGCGTTATATCAGAACCCGAACGCGAAATTTACAAAACGTTCGGGCGAGTCTCCCGAACAAGAACATCGGGGAGTTCGCCTTTCCCTATTGCTAAACCTAAAACTCACTGCATGGTTTAAAAAGGACCTGACATTGAATCAGAAGTGACCAGTCTTTGCTTCATTCTTCTTTTTTATTCTTTGCTGATGTTATTCTGGCTCTTTTTTTTCTTATTTGTTTGAAAACCTCAATATGGTTCTTGAGATATGGGCCTTTTTATTAGTCCACCCAATACTCTAAATTTGTATTGTCTTTATTAAAATAGTTTCTTCACAGAGTTCTCCAAGGTTACAATTTTATTATTATCCTGTGAGCATTGCCCCCTTGGTAAAGGCTATAAAAATGAAAGGGTTATTCGCATCTCCAAGATCCTATTCCAATATCTAGTAGGTGTAATAATCAGAATATTAGCGAATACCTCCAATTAGAAATGTACTATATTTTTTCTGAAAAACTGTCTCTTACTTAATGTTTAGGGCATTGCACGAAGTAAGGTATCCATGGTTATGACTAAAGATGAGCAAACCTTTAAAAGTTCAGTTCGCTGGCAGCAAATGAAATGAACCTCAACGTGTCCCAACTTGGGCCAAGGAGGTTCGGAATCTCTGAATCTCTGATTGGCAGTTTGAGTCCCCGCCCACATGCAACCAGCCATAAGCACATCACTTCTGGGAGAGGGTAGGCAAGCTTTCTAAATTTTTTTTTGTTACACACAACATGTGATCATGCTGTTGTAAACACCCAGTGCGAGCCGTTCAAACACTGGCTCGCACAGGGCTGAGCACCAAGTGTACCTGAGCACAATGTTGCTCATGTGAGCTAGGCCGGCGTCACACGCTACGATATATCGGGCGATATGTCGTCGGGGTCACGGATTCCGTGACGCACATCCGGCATCGTTTGACATATCGTAGCGTGTGACAGCTACGAACGACTGTGAACAAGCAAAAATACTCACCTTATCGTAGCTCGTTGACACGTCGTTCATTTTCATAAAGTCATTCCTCCTTCTGCGCGCCGGTTGTTCGTTGTTCCCGAGGCAGCACACAACGCTACGTGTGACACCCCGGGAATGGCGAACAACAACTTACCTGCGTCCCGCCGGCAATGCGGAAGGAAGGAGGTGGGCGGGATGTTACGTCCCACTCATCTCCGCCCCTCCGCTTCTATTGGGCGGCTGCTGTGTGACGTCGCTGTGACGCTGACCGTCCCTCCCCCTTCAGGAAGAGGATGTTGGCCGCCCACAGCGAGGTCGTTCGGGAGGTAAGTCCGTGTGACGGGGTTAAACGACTTTGTGCGCCACGGGCAACAAATTGCCCATGACGCACAAACGACAAGGGTGGGTGCGATCGCTTGTGCAATCGCACGATAAATCGGTGCGTGTGACATCGGCCTTAAGTTTGCACGTAAAGCATCTGAACTCCGAACCTTGTTTTTTAAGCTGGTGTTTGGTCCAAAACTGAACCTCGGGTTCGATCATCTCTAGCTGTCACCACGCATATAGCCACAATTAATTAGTTGTTAGGGTTCATAACCATGGATAACTAAGGTCCTGCAATGCCCTGAACAGGATGTCAGCGACATAGTAGTGAGTCAGAAAAACTATACTACATTTCTAAATGGAGGTATTTGCTAATATAATTATTACACCTACTACGTATTGGCATAAACTTTTGAAGGTGGAAATACCCCTTTAAAGTATTGAGCACAAATAGTAAAAATACCCCTAACTTTGGGTCCATACAAAAGAAAAAATAATCTTAGTAACAGCAGGAGTAAAAAAGCAAAAACGGTCTAACTTTTAATGTAGTGACAGGTGATCTTTAACAGTTGCAAGTTGAAGAGCCATAGGACGAGACCACCAAGATAAGGTATAAGAAAAACAGAAATTCAAACGCAGAGGTAAAATAGTAAAATAAATAAAAAAATACACAAAATAAATCATAAACTATTATTCCGTAAAGTAAAAAAGAAGAGCAAAGGTAAAGACCCATTGCCACAAGCTCAGCAGAATTACCAAGCATCACTGTTTCATTTGGAATCATTCGTAGAGGTAGCGGAAGCATTTTTGGAAAACTCTTAAAGTGAAGCACAGCTACCCGTAACCTCCGGAATAAACTCTTGCTAAAAATAACTGCCATGATCAAGAGGCACCAGAGAAAAGATGATAAAGAAAACGTTTGACATAGCACCGCCAAATAAGGATGGCGGTAAAAAAATACATGACTTATCTCTTAAAGCAAAGTCTGCCACTTCTGCAGCATTTAAACTTAACCCTTGCCCCGACTCAGAAATCCTTTAGCCAGCAAAGCTTTTATCACATAAAGAGGATATTAGGCAATAAACTTGCTTACAGGCGGCTTGAAAATCCTGGCTAAACAAAATTCATCTGTTAGCTAACAGATTGCTGATTATTACTATAACCTTTGAACAGTTCAAGACATTCACCTTTCAGGGAGTAAAAAAAAATAAATGTAGTAATGGATGTAATTGAAGCTTTGTTTGAGATTTACATAATACGTACATATCAAATTAAGAATGACATAAAAGGTTGTTGCAGTTTTCTAAATCAAGTCAAATACTTCTCAGTGATCTGCATATTGAATACTTCCAGCAGGTCTATAACTTGTATAGAAGCGGTCGATGGTGCAGTACTGTCCCGATTGTTAAAAAGGTCCCTAAATATTAAAGTTATCACAAACTGTGACTTTCTTGTGACACCCGGTGACCTGCTGTACTATGAGAGAACTAGGCAGCCACCACTGCCGCCAGGAGAATGGAGGATTATACAGTTCTCATCCAAACAATGGGTTGACCATGTAATGACACTCTCTGCTTGGGTTTGTCGATAAGTAACCTGACTAGTGAGTATTGCCTCTATTAATTCGGAATTTTCTAATTAGTTATCTGAAAAGTGGGCTTGTGAAGTAGCGACCCCTTTCAAGTCTTACATAAAAATCAAAGGAGAAGAAGAAAGTACTAAGAAATCAAATTTCTTCTTTCATTTTTTTCAAAGCAGGGTTAAAAAAAGTCCCAGGGCTCAGTATTGACACCAGACGAATTGGCTGCCTAGGATTAATTGCATTCAGAATAGTGGAAATATACTAATAAAATTATCATAACAATAGGCATTAATGGTGCAGAGGTAGTAGTCACACTTAGGCCGTGGTGCCGGAGAGGAGCAAAAGACAACTATGCTGTGTAAGTAGCAGTGTCCATCAGAGGTCAATCAGGAACCAAATAAAAGAGGAACTATTCTGCGCTGCTGTAGGAATGACGTAAATCCAAAGGTACTGAATAGTAGGTGGTTTTATTCTACGCGTTTCGAAGTGTGACCTCACTTCTTCATTATCTTCATCACCAATGGTGGAATTCCTAATGAAGAAGTGAGGTCGGAATTTGAAACGCGTAGAATAAAACTATGTACTATTCAGCACCTTTGGATTTATGTCATTCCTACAGCAGCGCAGAATAGTTCCACTTTTGTTTCCTGGTTATCCCTGGCTTTGAGCGCATGGAACCTGCAGCAGGAGATTATGTTCCTAAATACTGATTGTGTGTCAAAACAACACATAAGGTGAGAACAATCCCTTACCAACTTTCATATGTTTATCAGGTAAGACCCTATTGCATTTTCTATCCTCAGCTTTCATCAGTGATCAATGACTGCTGGATTAGATGACGGTGAAGCCCGTCCTGCTTGCTGGCATCCGACACTTCTCCTGATTAGTTGACACGTGTATGCATGTCATGTATGCATCATGCCGTAACGATGACATACTACCAAGCCTACTAAACAGAAGAGTCACTGGGGAAGCCAACATGTCGGAAGATTTTCGCGGGACACTGGTCCAGCAGACATAGGTATCAAAATCATGTTGGACCAGGGTCCTGTAAATCTTTTTACCCAACTGTAATCAATATTATAAATCATACATGTTCATACGAGGCCATGTTTAAGAATTCATATTGAGGCCTAGAAGTTTTAAAATATGACTTTTATTTGGATTAAAAAGGACCAACCACCAGGATTTTTCAATATGAATTAAAGGCAGTGCTATACTGGCACTAAGTACCTGAATCCAGGCATACCTCTTTGGGTGCGCTCACATGCCTCGCACGATTATCGAATCGCATCACCTGGCATGGCTGGCTTCTTTCCTGACAGGAGCGGGTCTGTTACATGCATTTCTATGCAGCTGAAACACTCCTGTCCAGAAAGTGTGTGGCCATACACTGAGTCACTCGCAAGTGTGACTACGGCCTTATAGAAAGATCTGATGCTTGGTTGCAGAAATATCTTTAATCAAGGTTGCAGAAATGCACTGCACCTTGATTAACTGGTGCAACGAGGGCAACCTGTTGTGGGTCAGGTCCTCACTGTAAATCCTCCTCCAGCTTCCTCTATTATGTGCCCCCATTTCTTTATTGGCTGTTGCTGGCGGTGCATGAGCATTGACACAGTGATTCTGTCTTCATTAAATTGCACCAGATCCACGAATGTGTGAACCGCAGTCTCTGGCGCCATTTTATTGAAGACACTACGGTGGAGCAGTAGAGGCGTGTGTGCGGATGTAGAAAAAAAAACTGCAAACGTGCCAATGCCTCATGAAAAAAAACTGAATTTTTTGCACAGATATGAGTTGTGGGAAACTTTTAACTCGGAAAACATTAAATACTTTGATGAATTCCTCCTTAAGAAATATGTTTTTGTTTTTCTTCATAAAAAGTAAAATATTAAATGCATTTCCATCTAAAATAAGAAATAAATAATGTAAATAGCCTTAACGCACGCAGAAAGCTCAAAAGCTCAGAAGGCTTAACTAAATGTTTAAAACGCACGGTAAATTTGACACCTGGAACTTTTTTAAAATTGAATTTTGGTTCATTTGGCTTAACAAATCTCCGCCAAGCCTCCTCGACAGCCACAATAAAGGCGGCTTTACTCTGAAATCAGATGAACCCATCAAAGTCCATTAGAATCCGTTACATAACAGACCTGTCATATTCATTTTGTTCCCTGTAATCCCAGCCGTGTGAACAGAGCCTTACTGGGAAGAAAAGCAAATTGTATTACAAAGATTATAAAAATTACAAATGGCATAAAATCTCCATTGATGCCTCGTGCCACACAATGTAGGCTAGATGTCAACTATTAATGCCGGATAAATAATAGTAATTTCATTCTTCCCTCTATCGTCTGCCTGGTTCATTGATTTCCCTACAAGCATGACTTCACTTTTCCTATCCTGCATATTCTGTCGGTGGAATTTTAGCTTTTTTTTTTGCTTGGATTATATTAGAACAGATGGCTGCTGCCCTTTTAGCTCTCTCACAAATCATGTCACATCCATATGTCTCACTGAGCCGCAAATCTTCTCCTTTGCCAGAGTCTTAAGACAGTGATGGGAAAAACTCAGGTAAATGTTTGTTTCGTGGCAATCAGGACACATTGTACAATGGTACGTTATCACTCTCATGTCAAAATGTCACTCCTAAAAAATCATTGTAGATAAATAGGTTACTAAATTATTCGACAAGTGGCAACAGGAATTGGCGACGACGTGTAGTACCCCCAACAGTTATCAATGTATAGCTGAGAGTAGTAGATCTGCAATGGCTAGAAAGCCCACCAGGTTCTTTAAGATGCTACCAAAGCGTTAAATTAGAAAAGTCCATTCGATCCTATTTTATTACGTCTCTCCAGCCCAGCGCTTTACTGAGCTTTGTGATTTATACTATTTGTTTAGACGGCCATAATGTGGGAAAAAAATATCACCTCCTAAACATATGGATAATGAACATGATGTAAGGGCATTTCCTAATATTGGCACAGACAAGTGAGGAGGCTTTATACATATAAAGTGTGACTTACAATCCGAAGCAAGAAAATAAGCCTTGCGTGTTGTTATTAGCTGAAAACACACACATATATATATAACAACGGTGAATTATCTACTTGCTGGGAGCCAACGTGCTAAGCTATTTTACAGCTCTGCTTGCCTCAAGCCTGCTCCAATATAATGGAACAATAACTCCCCATAAATCCACTGGACGCCATTGCAGTCCAGAGAAGGCAACCTGAAGTATAATTAGAAGATAAATAATGCATCAAGCAAAAAAAAAAAAAAAGAAAAGGCCATACAAGAAAGCGCAATTATTGTCATTTTCCATCGAATGAAAATTAGCAAGTACCTCTGATAATTAGCAAGAGCCTCTAATAAAAAAATGTTTTGGTATATAAAATAAACACAACAGACAAACACCTAAAATTGGTTCTGCAGCTATTTCCTGAAAATGTCGTTCATTCTACATATAGTAGACCTTTTTAAAACAGATTTGGTTAGAATTGAGCATAATATAATAGTGTAGGTTCCATTACTGGTCTGCTTGACTCCACTATTCCCTTGATAATACGTCCAGCCTTAGGCCGGCTTCACACTTGCGATTAACTCGCACGAGTGCAATGCGAGAAAATCTCGCACTGCACTCGGACCAATGTTAATCAATGAGGCAGCTCCCATCTGCTATTTTTTTTCTCAGTCCAAATCGGACTGAGAAAAAAAAAAAAAAAAAAAAAAATCGCAGCATGCTGCGTTTTGGTGAGTTTCTTCAATGCAAGTCTATGGCTGTGTGAAAAAAAACGGATGTCACACGGACGGCACATACACCATCCTAGTGACATCCGTTTTTCTCAATACATTTCACGCATGTAGCAGAGAACACTATAAATGCTCCTGTACATAACATTACATGAATAGCAGCTGATGAGGGTCTAAACTGATTGCACACTGACAGCATACTGACTGCACACTGATGAAAAGTGAACAAAAATCGTCCGACTTTCTGGCATGAGAATCGGACCAATTTTACACGCACAAGTGTGATTCCAGCCTTACTCTGTCATTTCAGCATTGTTATAAGGATATAGCACAGAGTGAAATCACATCAATGTTAAGGAACTTGATATGGGGTATGCAAAGTTGAGTTAATAAACTGAAGAAGGTAATCATGGATGCCCTGAATGCTATATTCATCAGCATTATAGATGGCGTATGGTCTATGGGGGCTCTGTTTAGAACTTTAAGATATACTCCTTGGTCAATGTTCACCTACCGCCACCTGCAATATTTTGATTGTAACGGTCTGTAAAAATGGTGCCATTTATGCCAAACTTCAAAGTGATGATTGTGACAAAATATACTTGACACAACTCGATAGGCATTAGAAAGTACTTCATGGATATAGACATAATAAATTGCAATGAGCAACAAAATCTGGAATGTTTGATAAATAAGTCCAAAATGTAGAGATGAGCCGACCCGAAGAGTAAAGTTTCGAGTTCGCACCGAACATGGACTTTAAAAAAAATATCAGTGTCAGAGTTTGAAGTTTGGGTGCTGTGCGTATGCTAACCACTTGATTGACCATCCGGGTGCTCAGGTACACTCGGTGCTCGGCCCAGTACGAGCTATTTGCAGACTCTGAATGGCTCTCACGGGGGTAAAAACATTTTTGGATTTAGTGTGTACAAAAAAAACCCCTGCCCTTCCTCCCCGGAAGTGTTCTGTTTACGGCTGGCTGCATGTGGACGGAGACCCAAACTGCCCAATCAGTCACTTCCAATGAGGTTTGGGCTCCGGGATCAAGTTCAGCTCAAGTCCAGTTCCTGAAGCAAACTTTATCTAAAATCCGGCTGAACCCGGGGAACCAAACTTCCACGGGTCCGCTCATCTCTACCAAATAATAAAAAGTTAAAATCTAACATCTACAAAAACACAACAATAAAATAGTAAGAGGTTAAAATGGTTATCCGCACCTTAGCCTTTCAAGGCTAAAGGCTACTTTACACACTGCGATATCGGTCCCGATATCGCTAGTGTGGGTACCTGCCCCCATCTGTTGCGCGACACGGGCATATCGCTGCCCGTGCCGCACAACATCGCCCACAGCCGTCACACATACTTACCTGTCCGGCGACGTCGCTGTGACCGGCGAACCGCCTCCTTTCTAAGGGGGCGGTCCGTGCGGCGTCACAGCAACGTCACTGAAACGCCGCCCAATAGCAGCGGAGGGCGCGGAGCTGAGCGGGATGTAACATCCCGCCCACCTCCTTCCTTCCGCATAGCGGCCGGGAGGCAGATAGGGAGAGCTTCCTCGCTCCTGCGGCGTCACACGCAGCGATGTGTGCTGCCACAGGAACGAGGAACAATCTCGTTACTGCTGCAGTAACGAGATTTGAGAATGGACCCCCATGTCGCCGATTAGCGATTTTGCAACGATGCAAAATCGCTTATCGATGTCACACGCAACGGCATCGCTAATGCGGCCGGATGTGCATCACGAATTCCGTGACCCCAACGACTCCGCATTAGCGATGTCGTAGCGTGTAAAGCCCGCTTAAGACTAAAATGACTTTGTCCAGGCTCCGAGTATTGAAGGAGCAGCTGTAGAAAGAAATAGCGCAACTCAAGCGCTTCTGAAGCTCCACCTCTAGCGGTCAAAGTCTTATCAGAGTCATTCCGTCTCAGCCATGAAAGGCTGAAATAGGAACAACCCTTTAACTTTCATATCTTTTCATGTTACCAGTTGTAAAACACGTATATTGGCCATATCAGAGCTCACAAATAGTATTTCCTAAATAAATTTGACATAAACCATTAAGATTATAACAGCCATCACTAAAGAACACGTAAATTATACCCAATAATTAAACATTACACAAATAATTATTGTCTCAGAGCAATAAATATATAAAAAATGTGTTAACTACTGCCAGATTGTAAAAGTATGCGGTAAATGCTTAGAGGATCTTTCACCTCTGACTAATACTACCATAATCCTTACTATGTGTCCAGAGTTCAGGACCATTCAGACCTTTAGACAACTGGTATTTACTGAACCGCAATGAATTCCTTGCAGAAAACATCCATCACAAGGCACAAATGAAACATGCACCAGAAATGAAGACCTCATTCTTCTGCCACAATTGAGGTCCACATCTGAATACAAATATTGACTCCTTGTAAAGGATTTGATGGTTTTACTCCATGAAACTATACACTTGTGCCTCACCATATTCCTTAGCTTCCTCACTCTTCAGCAACCAGCATACAGTGAAAATGGACTCTACGTCCCATTTATGTGACATCCTTTCCCAGCGATACAGGGTAAACCCATAATATTAAAGTGCCTTCACTCAAAAGTAGACATTTACATATAACCTTCTATGTGCACATGTGGAGTATTTGCAGCATATTACTCTGCAGCATAAAACAGTCTTGGCGGGAAAAATGCTATCTGAAATATAGGTATTTTGATGCTTTTTTTTCCTATTCACCTGAATGGGTAAAAAACACCATAAAAACACAAACTTTATATGCACATGTTAAGTATTTGCAGAAGATTTTAGCAGGAAAAATGCTGCGTAAGGCCAAGTGCGCACACTGCCTTTTAGATGCATTTTTTTTCAATGCGTTTTTGGTGCAAATCTGCATGCCTCGCCTTATGCCAGCAAAGTCAATGAGAATACTGAGTTGTGCGCACGTTGCTTATTTTTTCCTTGCAGATTTGTTGCAGAAATTTTCAGCATGTGCACATAGCCTAAAATACATGTGTATTTCTTGCGTTTTTACGTGCATTTTTTTATGCATTTTCACTTGTGTTTTTTTCCCTATTTATTTAAATGGGTGAAAATAATGAAAGAATTGACATGCTGCAGATTTGTTTTAAAAAATATTTTGAAATCTGCAAGCAAAAAATACGCAGCATGTGCATGAGATTTTTTTCTGTGATTAAAAAAAAAAGTGGAAAAAATGCAACAAAAATGCTCAATGTGAACAATACCTAAAAGGGGGTTTTCAACTACTGGACAACCGCTGCTTAATCAATTCAGGAACCCAAATAACAAAAAAAATTATGTATATTCATCTCCTAAAACGACTCAGTTCCGGCGATATCAAGGCCACTATTTCAGGTTGGTGATGTGACATTGTTGTGTCACTTGCCGCTGTGTTGCTGCATCTCATCAGGATTCTATGCAGCCAAATAGGGCCACTGATGTGCAGTGGACACGTGACATAACAATATCACGTCATCTGTTGGAAACAGCCGAACTCAGAACACCGAAACTGGTCCATTGTGGGAGGGGAGTGTACATTGTTAATTTTTAATTGGTGTCCTGAATTGATTAGGAAGGGATTGTCCAGTAGTGGTAAATTTTTTTAAAAAGGCATAGAATTTTTTTTTTCCCCAGATCTTCGTCCATGAAGTTTCATATTATAGGAGCACATGCTTCATTAAACAAATGATCATCCAGCAATCAGCTTCTGGTCAGAAGTTATCTGACCATTAAACAAACTTGCCAAATTAGATATCAAAAGGCTAGTTTTTCTGTCTCTGACCACTAAGGGGTGCTTCACACACAGCGAGCTCGCTGCCGAGATCGCTGCTGAGTCACGCTTTTTGTGACGCAGCAGTGACCTCATTAGCGATCTCGCTGTGTGTGACAATGAGCAGCGATCTGGCCCCTGCTGCGAGATCGCTGCTCGTTACACACAGCCCTGGTTCGTTTTCTTCAAAGGCGCTCTCCCACTGTGACACACAGATCGCTGTGTGTGACAGCGAGAGAGCGACAAATGAAGCGAGCAGGGAGCAGGAGCCGGCGTCTGACAGCTGAGGTAAGCTGTATCCAAGATAAACATCGGGTAACCAAGGTGGTTACCCGATATTTACCTTAGTTACCAGCCTCTGCAGCTCTCACGCTGCCTGTGCTGCCGGCTCCGGCTCTCTGCACATGTAGCTGCTGTACACATCGGGTTAATTAACCCGATGTGTACAGCAGCTAGGAGAGCAAGGAGCCAGCGCTAAGCAGTGTGCGCGGCTCCCTGCTCTCTGCACATGTAGCTGCATTACACATCGGGTTAATTAACCCGATGTGTACTGTAGCTAGGAGAGCAAGGAGCCAGCGCTCAGTGTGCGCGGCTCCCTGCTCCCTGCTCACACTGGTAACTAATGTAAACATCGGGTAACCATACCCGATGTTTACCTTAGTTACCAGTCTCCGCAGCTTCCAGACGGCGGCTCCGTGCAAGCGCAGCGTCGCTTGCACGTCGCTGCTGGCTGGGGGCTGTTCACTGGTCGCTGGTGAGATCTGCCTGTTTGACAGCTCACCAGCGACCATGTAGCGATGCAGCAGCGATCCTGACCAGGTCAGATCGCTGGTCGGATCGCTGCTGCATCGCTAAGTGTGAAGGTACCCTAAGGAGATCCAGACCAATCCCCTCTTAGGATTACCCAACATCAACCATAAAGCGCACACCTTTCACCTTCCACCCCTCATCAATCTTAATATTCAAAGAAATGCTTACCGTAATTAAGTCCACTGCTGTCCATTGTTATCATCTTCTGGTATCACTAACCAAATGTTTATTCATCAGTCAATGTCATTGAAATTTTGCTTTCTAAACCAGACAAGCCCTTTATATTAAATGGTTTCCTTCATGATTGATCACTCATAATGAGGACCTGTCACAAATGTTTTGGTAAATGCTTGTATTGTCCATGAAGTAACAGTGTTGGACATTTCCCATACCTCTATATTGTGCCATTCTCCAGATATTTCTCCAAGAAAAAGTGACAAATGGGTGTTACCATTTCCCTTGAAAGAAAACATGCCACGACAGAGTTACCCTGATCTTCTCCAATCAGTGTTATGTTGGGACTGAACCAGTCACACCTGGTTGTCCATTAATTAATTAAATCTTAATAGGACTCGTGTAGAAATTACACGATAAAGAGGTTCAGTAAAATTGTTATTTTCAAAAACAGGCACTCAAGACAGATGACAAGTTTAAGACTCGTTATATGGATTAAATGGGTTGTCCACTACTTGGACAACCCCCTCTCATTCCCTTTGTTCGCCTCAGAAATATAAATAAGACTACACTCCTCTCCGCTGTGGCCGTGGTTCCAGCGATGTCTGAAGTTGCATTCCCAGGGCCCACATGACACTGTTATGACATGGAAACCCCGCGACCAATCAGCGCCGGTTCCTTCTCTCCGCCTTTGGATATTTGAACAGGAAGTCAGCACAGCACTCACATCCTGCTCATATGTCTGAAGGTGGGGAGACAGATGCTGGGCGCTGATTGGTTGAACGGCTTGCATGTCTTAATGTCACATGGGCCCTAGGAACTCGACTTCAGAAATCGCTGGAACTGCAGCCGCATCGGAGGTGATTATAGGCTTATTTATTTTTACGAGAGTGAACAAGGGGAATGAGTAGGAGTTGCCCAAGTAGTGGACATACCCTTTAAATACCTGCAAGCTCAACGATTATTTGACCAACAGCAATCTCTTCTGAGAAAACGTGTTCTGTGACAGTGAAAGAGGCGTAATGCCAGTCAGTGTGGCTGGCGGTTTGTCTTCCATAAGGCAAGAAGAGAATGGCACTTCCTATATATGCGTCGGAGATATTGGGGTGCACTTCAGGTTCCAAAGCCAAACAGTGAGAAGTATACAAGGCACTCCCAAGATGATTTGAAGAAAAAATTTATTCATGTGCGTAACAATAACGTTTTCGGTCCTATGTGGACCTTCCTCAGTAGCATATGTGTGAGGGAACACGCTGTGTGGGCTGTCAGACGCGGAATCCACCGCTGTATGGAGTGCCTTGTATACTTCTCACTGTTTGTCTTCCATAAGGTCAAAACATTAGGGCCTATTAAATTCCAAGTGACGTGGGGAGGGGGGGGGGAAGTTGGTAAGTGCCACAACTTATCAGTTGATTGGCCAATCCAGCCAAAATTGGTGATTTTAGCAGACACTGATCCAATACCGTAATTACTGTCCCAGCAAAGTGAATGAGATTACTGAAGTCTCAAGCACATATCGCTGTTTCTTTTTTGCAGATTTGTAACACTTTCGAAGTGGCAGCATGTCAATTCTTTTAGCGCTTTTCATGTATTGTACTGAAGGGGAAAAAAAAACTCATAAAAATGCACACAAAAATCCAGCAAAAAAAAAAAAAAACAAACAAAAAAACCAAGCGCTTTTTGTTCAGCATTTTTCTCGCCAAAACGCAAGTTTTGATGCAGAAATGTCTCCACCAAATATTTAACATATGCACAGACCCAAAAGACGAAGCACCTTGTGTGTCTACCACAAAACAACGAGAACACTAAAGGCCCCGTCACACTAAGCAACATCGCTAGCAACGTCGCTGCTAACGAACAACTTTTGTGACGTTGCTAGCGATGTTGCTGTGTGTGACATCCAGCAACAACCTGGCCCCTGCTGTGAGGTCGTTGGTTGTTGCTGAATGTCCTGGGCCATTTTTTAGTTGTTGCTCTCCCGCTGTGAAGCGCAGATCGCTGTGTGTGACAGCGAGACAGCAACAACTAAATGTGCAGGCAGCAGGAGCCGGCTTCTGCGGACGCTGGTATCCAATGTAAACATCGGGTAACCAAGAAGCCCTGTCCTTGGTTACCCGATATTTACCTTTGTTACCAGCCTCCGCCGCTCTCACTGCCAGTGCCGGCTCCTGCTCTGTGCACATGTAGCTGCAGCACACATCGGGTTAATTAACCCGATGTGTGCTGTAACTAGGAGAGCAGGGAGCCAGCGCTAAGCATTGTGCGCTGCTCCCTGCTCTGTGCACATTTAGCTCCAGCACACATCGGGTAATTAACCCAATGTGTGCTGTAACTAGGAGAGCAGGGAGCCAGCGCTAAGCATTGTGCGCTGCTCCCTGCTCTGTGCACATTTAGCTCCAGCACACATCGGGTAATTAACCCGATGTGTGCTGTAAGGAGAGCAGGGAGCCAGCGCTCAGTGTGCGCTGCTCCCTGCTCTCTGCACGTGTAGCTCCGTGCGGTGGTAACCAAGGTAAATATCGGGTTGGTTACCCGATATTTACCTTACTTACCAAGCGCAGCATCTTCCACACGGCGCTGGGGGATGGTCACGGGTTGCTGGTGAGCTCACCAGCAACTCGTGTAGCGACGCTCCAGCGATCCCTGCCAGGTCAGGTTGCTGGTGGGATCGCTGGAGCGTCGCAGTGTGACATCTCACCAGCAACCTCCTAGCAACTTACCAGCGATCCCTATCGTTGTTGGGATCGCTGGTAAGTTGCTTAGTGTGACTGGACCTTAAAGACACAAGAAGGTGAAGGCGGTCATTCAGTTCAGCATAGCAAATAATCACCATTGACGTTGGACAAAAGACTGAATGAAGAGAAGATAAGATAATGTCACTGACACCAGTAAAATCTTTAGAAAAACTTTTAAAGCCTAACTTAAAGAAAACATATCTTACTTAAAAAAAGTTTACGCACTTACCAAAAACATTACGTCCCCAGGCAAATCCAAAGCAAATGTATGGAGACCATAATTCCAATTGGTGGTTCATGGAAAAAAGAAAAATGTAGTTAGAATTGATCTACAGAACAGAATACACAGGTTTTCATACATTTATATTGATATGTAGAGTATCTAGGGGCTGCAATTTATGACTGTTCTCTTTACAGACTGCACATGCTCCATCATACAAAAACAATGTTACAGACAGAAAAAGCACAATACGCAGAATCTGATGAAAGTAATATACCCAGGCTGAGCACCATTCCTACCCCAAGCATACTGATGTTTCGCCAGGCTTCTTCAGGACACCCCTTAATATTTTTTGGGCTTCACGCCTAGGTAGGTTATGTTATCATTGATCGCCACATAGTCTTTCTCTCTGTATTCAGATTTGAAAGGTGTTTTTTATATTCATGGCTCAAATAAAATGTATTTTTCATTGCTATCCGATTTGTTGGATGTGTGTTTTGTTAAAATACCGTCTCTTTAGCTGGTTTGAAGTATTATATCTGCTTTCTGCTATACTCAGATTCCAAGTACCCACCTTCTTTTATTGTTGGCTTATATAATCTTTAAGAATAGAGGTAGAGGACAAGTCCATACACTTGTATAGGTGCCAAATTACAGCTCCATATAGTTCAAAGTGTGTTTGGAGCTATAATACAGTCAAAGAACTCAGGATTCTACCATAAAAATCCACAATTCTTAGCTTTATGTGCATCAGCTGAATGAGTTTATGAAACATATGAGACACCAAACACATCCAGAAAAAATAAAAGCGAGAATATCTATAAATACCGTTTCCCCGAAAATAAGACCTAGTCTGAAAATAAGACCTAGTCCGAAAATAAGCCCTATCAGGATTTTTGGGGTAGCACTCTGGTGAGTATACCAGACTACAATCCTGGAACAGCTCAAAAAACATCGGAGATAAGTGGTGCTCTACTGAGTTTACCTTCATAGTGAGTAACACAAACTGATTAAAAAAGTTGGTAATCATATTATATTCCAGTGAGTATGTGATGATCAAACCCAGACCACTAAACGTAGGGACACGTTTCTTCATCTTATGTTAATAGAAGCATTTCTCTAATACTCAACCTGTGTGGTTATATGTTATATATGTATGCATGATGACGTATTCCTAGGTCTTTAAAGCACCATTCTAAGGGTTTTTTTTTACCGCTGCTGGTTTAAATCTAAGTCCTCTGTTTTAGGGCTCATGCGCACGTAACTGCTAAATATTTTCAGGAGATTTGACAGCACATGTGCGCGTCAAATCGCTGCAGAAACACTGCGTAATGGATGCAGTGTTTCTGTACAAAAAAAGCCGATTTCATGCGGTATGGCTGCTGCCCCCACCATAGACAGAGTGGGAGCTGCATCCATAGCGCAGGGAATAATTGACATGCTCATTTTATGAACGCACGGATTTGGGTCAAAATTTTAGCACCCAAATCGCTGCGTTCATAAAAGCATCGTGCGCACATATCATGCACAATCTTCATAAGACTGTGCAGGGGACGAAACGCATGCATTTATGCTGCAGTGCTATACGCAGCGTAAATGCATGGAATTACACAACGTGCGCACACAGCCTTATAGTCACTTACTGCAGTCTTCATCTGTTTTCAGTGTTGGACCGATCGCTCTTCCCAAGTTTATGACCTGCCGGCTTCTCCAGTGTTTCATGGAACAAGCAGGAGGTCACAACTCAATACAAGTCTATGAGAGCCTCATTCTGACATCGTCCTGGCTCTGATAGACTTGCATTGGGAGCTTGTGATGTAACTTCTGATTTCTAACCATTCAGAAGTTGCAATCACAAGATGGCGCCCCATGGGACTGGCACGAAACCGAAAAAAGATGAAAATGCCAGAGAGTGAGTATATTACTAGGGGAAGGAACTTTAGGTAGAAACACCACTCCAGCAGTGAAAAAGGAAAAAAACCGGAGTGGTGCTTTAAAGGCTTATTTTGTTTCAGCAAATATCAAATAATTAGGACACATTTTTGTATGCTGGATGTAAGTGATAAAGGCTCCTATTGACGACGTCATGCAGAAAACTAAAAAAACTCAGCAAAATGACTACACAAAGTACACTGGAGGGTAGATATTGTATAATACATTTTATGGTTATATAGCTACACATCGGATGCTGAGATTTCATTCCTGACGGTAACATTGCAACATGTGGCACAATTGGGGAAACTTCAGTTTCGAATTCTGCTGCATGGGGAAGTCTGAGCCACAGACATGTGATCTTAGTAGAACTATAGGGCTTACGAGTCTTTTCTCACAACTTCCTAAAATAAAGGATTGTCATATACTATAACACTAGGGCTACGCACAGACTTTTCTTGGCAGTATTTTCACATGCCATAGCTGAAATCCATTGGCCCCAGAATGCTGAGAACCTGCACTTTTTTATTATGTAAGTAAAAGAGTTCTCTGAAAGTAGAAATAAAATAAAGGAAATGTCATTATAAATAACATTTATAAATTTTATTAAATAGTACATCACAATTTTTTTTTTCTACGGAGCTAATCACTTTAGAAATTAAAATGGCCACCATCTGGTTACACTGACAGAAACGAGTCCTATAATGTTAGGACACGTGTGCCTGTGCAATAGGAAGCTCTGCCCCTCCCTACACTGTATAGGAAAAAGTGATCTAGGGATATTCTGATCCAATACTGTAGCTACCAGGGTTACTGAAGTAAGAAGAGGCTGTCTATTCTCTTCATTTGACCTAATACTGGAGATATCAAAGGTGCTAAGGTAAGAAGAAGTCACCTACTCTGCTGTCCATGCTGTCCACCCTGTCTATCTTACCTAATAAAGGAGATATATCGGGTGCTGAGGTAAGTGGAGGCTGCTCACACTGCTGTCGGCTCTGACTTTCTAATCTACTACTGCAGATACCAGGAGTGCCGAAGTAAGAAGAGGCTGCTCACATTACTGTCCACCATGTTTATCTAACCTAATACTAGGGATTCCAGGGGTGCTGAGGTAATGAGACACAGCTCACACTGCTGTCCATAATGTCTATCTAACCTAATGCTGGAGCTACCAGGGGTGCTGAGGTGACAAGTGTCCGCTCACACTGCTGTATACCCTGTCTTTCTAATCTTATGTAGTACTGGAGATGCCAGGAATGCTGAGGAAGAAGAGGCTGCTCACACTGCTGTCCTCCCTGTCTTTCTGAATAAACAAGAGAGATACCAAGAGTGCTTAGGTAAGAAGAGGCTGTTCACTCTATGGTCTAGGCATATGGTATAAATTTCCTTCAGCTCACAGCAGCGGCGCTACCTACTGCACATGCTCACAGTCCCCTGTCCTATTAACATTTTAAGACTGGTATCTGCTAGTGCAACAAAGTGGTTGCCATATTAATTCTAATGACAACTTCCTACTGAAAATATAGCTTTCCTATGCACAATAATTTTCTAGTGGAGGAGACTGATGGACAGGTCCGGTCACATGCTACTCCATCAGCGGCCATCTTGAGGGCAGTATATCTGTGCAGTCTGTGAGGAAGGCTGTACTAACAAGCACAGGAGAACCTGTAATACTTATATAATAATAAGTTCCACAAAATTATGTCCCCAACATATCTGTTAAAAATAAAGTTAATAACCCCTTTAAGATCCTCTTGTATTGTGGACCCGGAGTGCCACCCACACAGGTGCCAGAGAAATGGTTCATTTTTATATATAAAAAGGGAAGGATTCAGTATTTGAAATATTTTTTTCCAACAGAATCGAAAATGTTTGTGCGTTATCAAATGTTTCTTATCATGGGAAGTTCTCAATGTTATTCTCAATTACCCCATATCACACTATATAAGGCTGGCTTAAGGGCGATCATGTTATCTGCTTTTAGTTCTTCTTAAAGGTAACCTAAAAGGGAGAGATAATATTTATCGTACTTCATGACGGCTCTGCCATCAGCACATCTCATTTCAAAGCAGATTTGTACCATAAACCATAAACAGACATCTGCACATGAAGATTACACATCATATAAAGCCGCCTTGTAAAAAACAAAATCACAAAAAAAAAAAGATTTTACATATGTCGCAATTTAAAATGATTTTACCTTCAATTTTACCTATCATCGGCCACTAGTATAATTCACTTGTCAGCCGAATGATGGTTCAGTGGATCATTTAGCTGACAGCTATCTCGCCTGACTACCCCACACATAAGAGCTCTGTATTCTCTATGAGAGAGCTGCTACACGACTCCTCTTGCGGTAGCTAATTCTAAAAGAATATGCCATCCGAAATCAAGCATGGCGGATCATTCTCTCTCCCTCAACGGAGCTAGAGGGTCACCTGTATACTTTAGACTGTCGACTGACCCCTCTGACGTCAGTCTAATGCCGGCGTCACACGGTACGATATATATCGGGCGATATGTCGTCGGTGTCACGTCGTTAGTGACACACATTCGGCATCGTTAGACATATCATACCGTGTGACACCACTGAACGACTGTTAACGAGCAAAAATACTCACCTTATCGTTGCTCGTTGACACGTCTTTGCTTTTCAAAATGTCGGTCCTCCTTCTGTGCTCCGGTTGTTCATCGTTCCCGAGGCAGCACACATCGCTCCGTGTGACACTTCGGGAACGACGAACACAGCTTATCTGCGTCCTGCCGGCTATGCGGAAGGAAGAGGTGGGCGGGATGTTTACGTCCCGCTCATCTCCACCACTCTGCTTCTATTGGCCGGCCACTATGTGACGTCGCTGTGACGCCGAACGTCCCTACCCCTTCAGGAAGAGGATGTTCGCCGCCCACAGCGATGTCGCTCAGCAGGTATGTGCATGTGACGGGGGGTAAACGACTTTTTGCGCCACGGGCAACTAATTGCGCATGACGCACAAACAACGGGGGCGGGTACGATCGCTCGTGGGATCGCACGATAGATCGTCCTGTGTGATGCTGGCATAAGGCTTGACTCACATGAGTGCATTTCACAGTCCGTATAAGGACTAAAATGCACGGTCTGGCAGCGGGTCTCCCAACCCTCAACTCTTAGAGCCTCATAGGCATTTATTAGCCTAGAAATTTTGGTCGAGAGTCAAGCACTGAGGTCCATACAGAGACCCTGAGAGAGAGATATATATATATATATATATATATATATATATATATATATATATATATATATATATATATATATATTACGCTCAACAGCTGATTCAGCTAACACTCCCTAAGGCTGGGGCCACACGAGCACTACTGTGAGTGCATCGCATGACACTCGGCTCCCGCTCAGCTGGAGTGTGAGCCGAGTGTCATGTCACTGTGATGCGATCCTGCAATCGCAGCACGGCCGCGGAGAACAGGGCGGGCGCTGCGGAGGAGGGGGAGGGGCTAATCTCCCTATCTGCTCCATTAACAACTGATGCGTAGATCGCACTGCACTCTGCTGTAATGCGAGTGCAATGCAATGTTTCTCTCGCACCCATAGACTTGTATGGGTGCGAGGGAAAACTAATCACATTCCACCTTCAGCATGCTGAGATTGTTTTCTCGGTCCAATTAGGGCTGAGAAAGAGAAAAAAAAAAAAAATCGCTCATGGGAACTGCCCCATAGAGTAATATTGGCCTGAGTGGAATGTGATTTTTTTATCGCATTTCACTGGTTCCGTTTTACTCGCCGTGTGTCCTTAGCCTAACATGCCGGTCGGCAGCATGTCTTCGGAAGAACAATCCAATAGGCTGTCCAAAATCAGACATGGCCAATCAACATCTCCGTGACCACCAGTTGGCCGGCGCCCCCATACACATTAGATCATCGGCTGAATCTGTTGACAGCCAGGGTGGTCCAATATTAGTCCAATGCGTATGGGGGCCTTCATGTACATACAGTAGGAACCTTTACTTTTAAAATGAGTAAGCATCATCATGGATTTATCAATGTATTTGAGATGAAAAAAAAAATAATCTGCGGATTATAAAATAGAATAGTAAATCAGATTCCATCAGATCATAGGGATTAGACCATGGCTTCAAGTGCATATCATTTCATAGACCCACATAGGGGAAAACAATCATTCTTCTCTTCCAAAAGACGATATGCAGACAAGGGTTAACTAGGACGCTGGTTGTTCTATGTCTTATTAAGACATCTAAAGGCCAATTGCTCAGTTTTGCTGATCTAGATATAAACTTTGCTCTGTGATCTTTCCATTAGTCATCAATGCTCACCACAACTCAACTCATCAACATCTTTAGCTCAGCTCGGATTGTAAAGCTGCAGTATATACTATGAGCTTGAGCTGGTTAATCTTTGCTAGAAGCCCCATCCCCCATACGTGGCCATCTTCAGGTAGGGCCTGGTGACGTGAACATGGAGTGCAGGAGCAGAGTCAGTGCTCAGTACAAAGCCACACGTGATGGTGCTGATCAGCAAGATGTGGGGGCAAAGCTAACAGAGACACGGGGATGTTTTCTTCTTGATAGCAGGAGCTATTGCATTTCAGGCTCCAGCATATACTGATTACCCGCTGTGCACGTGTCCATACCACTAGGTGCCCAGGGCCAATATTATACTGCTGGAAATACAAGTAACCCAAAGTGATGGAGCTCTGATATAGCACATTGTACTGTTCTCATTCATCATGTTACTCACTACATAGGGGCAAACAGACCATGGTCCCAACCTGTAATGATGCACTGCGGCCCAGCTGGTAAGGGGGCATGGCCATGTCAGAGCAGCTTCCGATGTCCATTAGGCCTCCTTCACATGTCTGATTTTTTTCAGCAACAAGGATGTGAAGGGCCAATCCAAGTCTATGGGGCCGTGATAAACCAAAAGAGCTCGGATGGCATTCATGTGCTGTACGTAACAGTGAAAGTATAGCAGTATTTATTTATTTAATGATCCATCCGTGAAAAACACTGTTGACACTGATGGTAAAAACGGACACACAGACAGTACACTGATGGTAAAAACGGACACACGGACAGTACACTGATGGTAAAAACGGACACACGGACAGTACACTGATGGTAAAAACGGACACACGGACAGTACACTGATGGTAAAAACGGACACACGGACAGTACACTGATGGTAAAAACGGACACACGGACAGTACACTGATGGTAAAAACGGACACACGGACAGTACACTGATGGTAAAAACGGACACACAGACAGTACACTGATGGTAAAAACGGACACACGGACAGTACACTGATGGTAAAAACGGACACACGGACAGTACACTGATGGTAAAAACGGACACACGGACCGTACACTGATGGTAAAAACGGACACACGGACCGTACACTGATTGTAAAAACGGACACACGGACCGTACACTGATGGGAAAAACGGACACACGGACCGTACACTGATGGTAAAAACGGACACACGGACCGTACACTGATGGTAAAAACGGACACACGGACCGTACACTGATGGTAAAAACGGACACACGGACCGTACACTGATGGTAAAAACGGACACACGGACAGTACACTGATGGTAAAAACGGACACACGGACCGTACACTGATGGTAAAAACGGACACACGGACAGTACACTGATGGTAAAAACGGACACACGGACCGTACACTGATGGTAAAAACGGACACACGGACCGTACACTGATGGTAAAAACGGACACACGGACCGTACACTGATGGTAAAAACGGACACACGGACCGTACACTGATGGTAAAAACGGACACACGGACCGTACACTGATGGTAAAAACGGACACACGGACCGTACACTGATGGTAAAAACGGACACACGGACAGTACACTGATGGTAAAAACGGACACACGGACAGTACACTGATGGTAAAAACGGACACACGGACAGTACACTGATGGTAAAAACGGACACACGGACAGTACACTGATGGTAAAAACGGACACACGGACAGTACACTGATGGTAAAAACGGACACACGGACCGTACACTGATGGTAAAAACGGACACACGGACAGTACACTGATGGTAAAAACGGACACACGGACAGTACACTGATGGTAAAAACGGACACACGGACAGTACACTGATGGTAAAAACGGACACACGGACAGTACACTGATGGTAAAAACGGACACACGGACCGTACACTGATGGTAAAAACGGACACACGGACCGTACACTGATGGTAAAAACGGACACACGGACCGTGCACTGATGGTAAAAACGGACACACGGACAGTGCACTGATGGTAAAAACGGACACACGGACAGTGCACTGATGGTAAAAACGGACACACGGACAGTGCACTGATGGTAAAAACGGACACACGGACCGTACACTGATGGTAAAAACGGACACACGGACCGTACACTGATGGTAAAAACGGACACACGGACAGTACACTGATGGTAAAAACGGACACACGGACAGTACACTGATGGTAAAAACGGACACACGGACCGTACACTGATGGTAAAAACGGACACACGGACCGTACACTGATGGTAAAAACGGACACACGGACCGTACACTGATGGTAAAAACGGACACACGGACCGTACACTGATGGTAAAAACGGACACACGGACCGTACACTGATGGTAAAAACGGACACACGGACAGTACACTGATGGTAAAAAAATGGACACACGGACCGTACACTGATAGGAAAAACTGACACATGGACAGAACACTGATAGGAATAATGGACACATGGACAGAACACTGATAGGAATAATGGACACATTGACAGTATGCTGATGGTAAAAACGGACAAATGGACTGTACACTGATGGTAAAAACGGACACACGGACCATACACTGATGGCAATAACGGACACACGGACCGTATACTGATGGTAAAAAAGCAGACACAGACCATACACTGATAGGAAAAACAACACACGGACCGTACACTGATAGGAAAAACGGACACTGATGTCACACTGATGACAGAGATGCCATGTTTTCATGGACGTGTTTAAACATGGACATATGAAGGAGGCTGCATGTAAATTCCTAAATGAATGAACTTCATGGTGAACTATTACCAGGGGATTGTTAAGAAGGATACAAGGGTCCTCTATGATGAGATATTGAATACTGGGGGGCTCTTACACTGTTCTTGCCTAGGCCCCTCAGTTGTCTGAGCCTGTCCCTGCCAGGGAAGGATTAATCAAGTCTTTCTGATTCATGAATCCTGATCAGAGAGGACTCTGATTTGACCACTCTATTCTATTGATGACTCAATCAGCGAACAGGAGAATCTGCTGAAGTTTATTCCATCTCTGTATACCTTCCTATACACAACAAAAAAGTAACAAGTGAGACATAAAGCTGCAATTTTATAAATATAATAAGCCTCATTTGCCTTTCATCACCTGCATCTGATAACGCAGAGGACCCATCCAGCAGCAACTGCCATTCATTGATGCTTCAATATTAAGTGAAAATAAATATAAATCACAATATATGCAAAGATATGAAGAAATATGGCTGTGATTGACATTGCTCCCTCTGGAGGAAAAACTAATGTCATCTGCTGCTTTTTCATCGGAGCAGCTCTGGTTAACATGACAGGCATGCAAAGTAACATTTACATGTGTGTGTGGACGTGTGTGGTGTAGCCTTACACTGGGACGCAGAGGACGGGAGCGCAGGGCAATGCAGGTGGAGAACCGGGCTTTACGGGATGCCTGGAAACCGAAATATTCCAACAAGCATTCACAGATGACGATCTGAGAGAAGCCGAGAGGCACAGAATAAGAAATCTCTGAATCTCCAGTGACTCGCTTAAAAACCGATGGGAGTAGAATCAGGGCAGGTAGGAAGGTAATTGTGGTGGTTGGGGTGGGGGTGATTAGGGTGGTAGTGGTTGGGGTGTTGGTTACGGTGGTGGTAATAGTTAGGGTGGAGGTGGTTAGAGTGGTGGTGGTTAGTGTGGTTGGGGTGGCCAGGGTGGAGGTGGTTAGGGTAGTGGTGGTGGTTAGGTTGGTGGTGGTTAGGGTGGTGGAGGTAGAGGTCATGGTCATTAGAGTGGAGGTGGTGGTTAGGGTGGTTGTGGTAGAGGTTAGGGTGAAGGGAGTAGTGGTTGGAGTGGTGGTGTTGATGGTGGATATGAATACTAGATGAGTGATCCCTGCTACTTCATTTAACAGAGATGGAAGCAATAATACAGTTAAAGGGATTGTCCACTTTAGACAGGTTTCACATCTGGACGCCCCTTCTAAGCCAATCCCACTCATTAGACGGCACATTCATTCTCCAGTATATGTTATATGATGCTGCCTCCTGGTAATGACCATTGACATAGATGAAGGAGTAATCTTCAGCCCTGGACTTCCTCCCATGCAGCCTTAGTTGCACATATGGTCAGGACTGACAGCTGATGATGTCCTCCATGGAAGACCCATGTATGGCAGCCTCCTGGCACTGGCTTTGAAACTTGGCATGTCAGGAATGACACTGGGGCACTGTGTCCCATCAGATGGGATGAGGATGGGTGCAGCATCCTGCCGGAGGGGAGCACTGTGTCCCATCAGATGGGATGAGGATGGGAGCAGCAGCCTGCCGGAGGGGAGCACTGTGTCCCATCAGATGGGATGAGGACGGGTGCAGCAGCCTGCCGGAGGGGAGCACTGTGTCCCATCAGATGGGATGAGGATGGGAGCAGCAGCCTGCCGGAGGGGAGCACTGTGTCCCATCAGATGGGATGAGGATGGGAGCAGCAGCCTGCCGGAGGGGAGCACTGTGTCCCATCAGATGGGATGAGGACGGGTGCAGCAGCCTGCCGGAGGGGAGCACTGTGTCCCATCAGATGGGATGAGGATGGGAGCAGCAGCCTGCCGGAGGGGAGCACTGTGTCCCATCAGATGGGATGAGGACGGGTGCAGCAGCCTGCCGGAGGGGAGCACTGTGTCCCATCAGATGGGATGAGGATGGGAGCAGCAGCCTGCCGGAGGGGAGCACTGTGTCCCATCAGATGGGATGAGGATGGGGGCAGCAGCCTGCTGGAGGAGAGCACTGTGTCCCATCAGATGGGATGAGGACGGGTGCAGCAGCCTGCCGGAGGGGAGCACTGTGTCCCATCAGATGGGATGAGGATGGGTGCAGCAGCCTGTAGGAGGGGAGCACTGTGTCCCATCAGATGGGATGAGGATGGGGGCAGCAGCCTGCCAGAGGGGAGCACTGTGTCCCATCAGATGGGATGAGGACGGGTGCAGCAGCCTGCCGGAGGGGAGCACTGTGTCCCATCAGATGGGATGAGGACGGGTGCAGCAGCTTGTAGGAGGGGAGCACTGTGTCCCATCAGATGGGATGAGGATGGGGGCAGCAGCCTGTAGGAGGGGAGCACTGTGTCCCATCAGATGGGATGAGGATGGGGGCAGCAGCCTGCCAGAGGGGAGCACTGTGTCCCATCAGATGGGATGAGGATGGGGGCAGCAGCCTGCCGGAGGGGAGCACTGTGTCCCATCAGATGGGATGAGGACGGGTGCAGCAGCCTGTAGGAGGGGAGCACTGTGTCCCATCAGATGGGATGAGGATGGGGGCAGCAGCCTGCCAGAGGGGAGCACTGTGTCCCATCAGATGGGATGAGGACGGGTGCAGCAGCCTGCCGGAGGGGAGCACTGTGTCCCATCAGATGGGATGAGGACGGGTGCAGCAGCCTGCCGGAGGGGAGCACTGTGTCCCATCAGATGGGATGAGGATGGGGGCAGCAGCCTGTAGGAGGGGAGCACTGTGTCCCATCAGATGGGATGAGGATGGGGGCAGCAGCCTGCCGGAGGGGAGCACTGTGTCCCATCAGATGGGATGAGGATGGGGGCAGCAGCCTGTAGGAGGGGAGCACTGTGTCCCATCAGATGGGATGAGGATGGGGGCAGCAGCCTGCCAGAGGGGAGCACTGTGTCCCATCAGATGGGATGAGGATGGGGGCAGCAGCCTGCCGGAGGGGAGCACTGTGTCCCATCAGATGGGATGAGGACGGGTGCAGCAGCCTGTAGGAGGGGAGCACTGTGTCCCATCAGATGGGATGAGGATGGGGGCAGCAGCCTGCCAGAGGGGAGCACTGTGTCCCATCAGATGGGATGAGGACGGGTGCAGCAGCCTGCCGGAGGGGAGCACTGTGTCCCATCAGATGGGATGAGGATGGGGGCAGCAGCCTGCCAGAGGGGAGCACTGTGTCCCATCAGATGGGATGAGGACGGGTGCAGCAGCCTGCCGGAGGGGAGCACTGTGTCCCATCAGATGGGATGAGGATGGGTGCAGCAGCCTGTAGGAGGGGAGCACTGTGTCCCATCAGATGGGATGAGGATGGGTGCAGCAGCCTGCCGGAGGGGAGCACTGTGTCCCATCAGATGGGATGAGGATGGGTGCAGCAGCCTGTAGGAGGGGAGCACTGTGTCCCATCAGATGGGATGAGGATGGGTGCAGCAGCCTGTAGGAGGGGAGCACTGTGTCTGCAGGACATCTCCCTGCTGCTGACAGCACCAGGACTCCTCCATCTGCAGATGCTGAGCTCCAGGAGTGGGGAGCAATGCTCAGTGCACCCCGTGGGTTACACTCCGGGGCTCAGGAATGGGACTCACCTGAGAGATGCACCGTCCACCCCTCCTCACAAGTGACTGAAAGTCACAGCAGGCAGCGGGATCCGCACACACCGGCCGGGTCTACTAGACAAGTGTGCAGGGGGGGAGTGACAGCAGATCACCCACAGGTCCAGTCTCCTCGCTGTCACACCTGCAAAGCTGCGCAACCCAATGTGCAACTGCTACCCCCGTGTGTCTCGTCATGGTCCCTCCCAGCTGAGCTGCTGATTGGCTGCCGCCCGGCTCTGTGAAGGGATTGGGGTTAATGAGTTGTGTGCGGCATCAGGCGAACCTCAGTGTTATACAGTGCGGAGGCAGCTGATCAGGAACACAAACAGTTACCGAGGCCGGGGAGGAGGCGCGCCCCCTGGTGCCCGATCTGAGAAGCACAGTCACACATTACACTGACCGCACAGGACATTATTATTCCAAGGGAAATAATAGACATTTCTTCAGTAACTGTGATGTGCACCAATAATGATACAAATAACAATGCAATAAAGATAGAATATTACAATAATATCAAATAATACTAATAAATAATAAAATATATAACATTATAAATGAAGTACAAGAACGAATATCATACTAATAAAAATGTATAGTAATAAATACAAAACTAATGTACAGCAATAATAGTAATAAAATAATAGAACACTAATGTATAAAAATAATACTAATGAATATTAATTGTAATAATATTAAGCACAAAACTAATGTAGAACAATAATACTGGTAATAAAAATAATTGCAAAACCAGTTTTGAAATAATACTTATATAATAATTACAATACTAATATATGATAATACCAATGTATAATAACATTATTATTATGGTTGTTATTATTATTAATAATAATAATAATAATAATAACAAATACAATGCTAAAATAAGGCACATGCGGTGTTAGTGCGTTTCCACCTAAGAAGGAGATGTGTTTTTATCTGCAGACTTCTCATTCTATGGGAAAAATCTGCACTGAAAACTCAGTATATCGGCCAGAGAGATTAACATTTTGTGGATTTGAAACACGCACCGCAGGTCAGTTTACACTGAGCAATAAAGAAGCACAGGGGCAGGAGATTTCTATAAATCCATCCACTTTGCTGGAACTGTAAGACGGCAAAAATATTCCAGCGTCAAAACTCATCAAAAGCTCATGGTGGGCACACAGCCTAAAGGCTGCTTTACACACTTCAATTTATCGTGTGATTGCATTTGCGATCGCACCCGCCCCATCATTTGTGCGGCACGGGCAATTTCTTGCCCGTGTCTCACAAAGTCGGTAACCCCCGTCACACGTACTTACCTTCCAAACGACCTCGCTGTGGGCAGCGAACATCCTCCTCCTAAAGGGGGAGGGGCGTTCAGCATCACAGCGACGTCACACAGCGGCCGCCCAATAGAAGCGGAGGGGCGGAGATGAGCGGGATGTAAACATCCTACCCACCTCCTTCCTTCCGCATTGCCGGCGGCCACAGGTAAGCTGCAGTTCATCGTTCCCGGGGTGTCACACGGAGCGACGTGTGCTGCCTCGGGAACGATGAACAACCGGAGCACAGAAGGACGTTCGATTTTTTGAAAATGAGCGACGTGTCAACGAGCAACGATAAGGTGAGTATTTTTGCTCGTTCACAGTCGCTCATTTGTGTTACACGCTATGATATGTCAAACAAGGCCGGATGTGCGTCACTAACGAAATGACCCCGCCGACATATCATTGATAAATCGTAGCGTGTAATGTGCCCTTTAGGCTGGACTCACACGAGCGTATGGCATCTGATGCGAGAGCACTGGATGTGATTTGCTAATGACCCCCAGCTCAGGCTCTGGTGCGAGCGTGAGCCGAGTGTCATGCGACTGTGACCCGATCTTGCGATCGGTTTACAGCTGCGAAGCTGAGGGCGGGTGCTGCGGAGGAGAGGGAGGGGTTAATCCTGCCATCTCCTCCATTGTCAGCCTGTGCGTATATCACACTGCACTGGGATAACAACCGTGCAGTCCGATGTTTCTTTCGCACCCATTCACTTGAATGGGTGCGAGAGATAAGGCTCTCGCAGAAAATCGCAGCATGCTGCTACTTTTCTTGCATCCAGAATCTGCATGTGAGAGAAAAGCTGACCAACTGCTCTGCCTCATTGACTAGCATTGGTCAGAGTGCAATGTGAGATTTTCTCGCATTGCACTCGTCCGATTTCAACGCTCGTGTGAGTGTGCCCTTATAGTCAGAAAGAGCTAGCACCAGCTGCCAGGGCCAACTCCAGCACCAAAGCAGGCATAAAATACTAAAAAATCCAGCTCTGGGTGCTAGATCCGTGGCTCTAATGTCACCACCTCACTGTCAAAGGCAGAAATTTGTCCAGGTAAGCAGATATGGGCAGTGCCAATATGGTGTCTATTCTGGCACCTGGAGCAGAGAAGCTTTTAAAATGCTTCTCATTCTACATGAATCAGCTATGTACTTCACCACCCCTGTATTACATGGCCTCAGTAGACCCAAGAGTATTTGGCTATCACTGGCTGGACAGCACCTGTGCCTTCCTGAGATATGCACCCTGACATTTCCTCTACAACCTAGAACTACCCACATGGTGAATATGGAGCCAACAAGGGCAGACAATGCTGGAGTAGATCCTATTGGGATATATCTGTACCCTTCCAAATAAGAGGTTCAGTCTTATCAAGGAAAGAATTAGGAAATCTCCTGCTTTAAGAAATTAGCAGAAGCCTCAGTCTCTGCTCTGGACTCGAACCTCTCCTGTGATCCAGATATTGTAGAAACCCTCTCAATATATGTGAATTAAGATTTTTTTGCACTTTATATTCAACGTTTCCTCTGTTCTTCACTGGAGTAAGAGCATTTCTGACACCGGTAACAGGCGATCAATGTATTTTGAGCAGGTATTTATGAAAAACATCAGGTATCTGAAAGGAAAGCTATCGGATTATCAATCTCAATAATTTCATATGGACATATAAATGTTGACCCAATTTAGCAGAAGAAACTTTATATGTGATTGTTACACCCCTTATTGACATCCTCTGTGTATAGCGCAAATCTATAGCGGGCTCATGGGTTAAGCTTGGCCCATATCTGACAAGTAATGACTGTGTGCTACAGCCAGGACCTGCCTCCGCCCACCACCGTTAAAGGGTTTTTCACTACATCCAGAGGAAGGGAGCACTGCTGCTCTCTTTTTTCCACCTCTTCCTCCAGATGTATGCGCTACATCCAAAGGGAGAAAGGGGGAAGTGGCCACTGATTGGGCACAGGGATTGTGTGACGTCCCACTGATACCTAAACACGAGAGAGTGAGATTGATAGCGCTGGAACGGCACCGGCAACAGAGGTGAGTATAAGTTTTATTATTTTAAAAAGGTGAAACATTTGGATTGAGAAGGGAAACGGGGAAGCATGGGGTTACTGAGCGGTCACGCTGCGGCCTGTTGACCCCTGCACACACGAGTACCACTGCGTGCCCCGTGCCTCCCACACGCCTTTGGAACTTAGGTTATGAGCGGGCTTTAAAGGAAACTGATTATTACTGCATGCCATACTGTGGTATTGCTGATTGTAGTACAAGTAGATGATTAGAGGTTCAAGTCCTCTAAGGGAACTAAAAGCACCCATAAAAGTCTGCTCAAAATATCAAAATGACCCAAAAAAATTCAAAACACCAAAATTGTATTTTTTTTGGACTTCGCAATACAGCAAAAAATGCTGTAAGGTGCTATCACAATGTCCTATCTATCCCAAAATAGTATCAATAAAAAATGTCATCTCACGCCACAAAAAATAAGACGTTACCCAGCTCCATCGACTGAAAAATGAAAATGTTTTTTCAAAATTAGGATTTCTTTCTTACCACTAAAGTAATGAAAAAACTAGATGAGTTTGGTATGATTGTAATCATGCTGATGAGAAGAATCATACTGCCAGGTGATTTTTACCACACAGTGTACACCATAAAAACAATTCTCAAAAAAACAATGTCATAATTGTGTTAGTTTTTTACAATTTCATAGCACTAGAAATGTTTTCCCGCTTCCAGGACATTATGTGATTAAACATAAGGTATCACTAAAAAGTACATCTCTCTCTGCAAAAAATGCCCCTATGAGTGTATGTGGACAGAAAAAAATAAAAAAGATATGGCTCTTGGAAGAAAGGGGCAAAAATCTGAAAAAAAACAAAACAAAACAGAAATTGGTCGTGGGGTCAAAGGGTTAATGACACACCTTGTTAATACACACCTTGTACTATAGTTCAAAGCTTTTGTGTTATGGACACCTCTTGTTAGCAGATGAGGGCTCTCTACTGTATATCTTGGAGAGTGAAAAAGAACCAAAAGGAAAATGACACTCCAGATTACAGAACAATTGAGAATTTGTTAATGTTGATGTTTCACCCAGTGAGAATATCAGTAAATTAACACCAAAATTTGTCCCTAAGATTCTGATTTACGCTGAGGAAGAGCAGATTTGAGATTTTCTTCTCACAACAAATCAGCATGAGAGAACAATAGCAGCATGCCGAGATTGGCAGCAAGTCTCGGATCAAGAACACCCATACAAGACTTTTGGTGCATGTGAAACATCGGACTGCACTGATAACATCAGAGTGCAATGCGATATACGCAGAGACAGGCAATGGAGAATATGGAGATATTATTCACTCTATCTTCTCCTCACCTGTGCTCCAATCGTCACATACAGTTAGGTCCAGAGATATTTGGACAGTGACACAAGTTTTGTTATTTTAGCTGTTTACAAAAACATGTTCAGAAATACAATTATATATATAATATGGGCTGAAAGTGCACACTCCCAGCTGCAATATGAGAGTTTTCACATCCAAATCGGAGAAAGGGTTTAGGAATCATAGCTCTGTAATGCATAGCCTCCTCTTTTTCAAGGGACCAAAAGTAATTGGACAAGGGACTCTAAGGGCTGCAATTAACTCTGAAGGCATCTCCCTCTTTAACCTGTAATCAATGAAGTAGTTAAAAGGTCTGGGGTTGATTACAGGTGTGTGGTTTTGCATTTGGAAGCTGTTGCTGTGACCAGACAACATGCGGTCTAAGAAACGCTCAATTGAAGTGAAGCAGAACATCCTGAGGCTGAAAAAAAAGAAAAAATCCATCAGAGAGATAGCAGACATGCTTGGAGTAGCAAAATCAACAGTCGGGTACATTCTGAGAAAAAAGGAATTGACTGGTGAGCTTGGGAACTCAAAAAGGCCTGGGCGTCCACGGATGACAACAGTGGTGGATGATCGCCGCATACTTTCTTTGGTGAAGAAGAACCCGTTCACAACATCAACTGAAGTCCAGAACACTCTCAGTGAAGTAGGTGTATCTGTCTCTAAGTCAACAGTAAAGAGAAGACTCCATGAAAGTAAATACAAAGGGTTCACATCTAGATGCAAACCATTCATCAATTCCAAAAATAGACAGGCCAGAGTTAAATTTGCTGAAAAACACCTCGTGAAGCCAGCTCAGTTCTGGAAAAGTATTCTATGGACAGATGAGACAAAGATCAACCTGTACCAGAATGATGGGAAGAAAAAGTTTGGAGAAGAAAGGGAACGGCACATGATCCAAGGCACACCACATCCTCTGTAAAACATGGTGGAGGCAACGTGATGGCATGGGCATGCATGGCTTTCAATGGCACTGGGTCACTTGTGTTTATTGATGATATAACAGCAGACAAGAGTAGCCGGATGAATTCTGAAGTGTACCGGGATATACTTTCAGCCCAGATTCAGCCAAATGCCGCAAAGTTGATCGGACGGCACTTCATAGTACAGATGGACAATGACCCCAAGCATACAGCCAAAGCTACCCAGGAGTTCATGAGTGCAAAAAAGTGAAACATTCTGCAATGGCCAAGTCAATCACCAGATCTTAACCCAATTGAGCATGCATTTCACTTGCTCAAATCCAGACTTAAGACGGAAAGACCCACAAACAAGCAAGACCTGAAGGCTGCGGCTGTAAAGGCCTGGCAAAGCATTAAGAAGGAGGAAACCCAGTGTTTGGTGATGTCCATGGGTTCCAGACTTAAGGCAGTGATTGCCTCCAAAGGATTCGCAACAAAATATTGAAAATAAAAATATTTTGTTTGGGTTTGGTTTATTTGTCCAATTACTTTTGACCTCCTAAAATGTGGAGTGTTTGTAAAGAAATGTGTACAATTCCTACAATTTCTATCAGATATTTTTGTTCAAACCTTCAAATTAAACGTTACAATCTGCACTTGAATTCTGTTGTAAAGGTTTCATTTCAAATCCAATGTGGTGGCATGCAGAGCCCAACTCGCGAAAATTGTGTCACTGTCCAAATATTTCTGGACCTAACTGTACGAGAGAATTGGAACAAAGTAGAATGACCCTCGGCTCACACTCACAGCAGAGTTTGAGCCCAGTGTCATTAGCATATTGCATCCAATGTGATTGCATCCGATGCTATATGCTTTTATGACTCTATGACTTAATATGTTCTGTCTGACCATTAATCTACAGAGATGGGCTAACCCACAGATGTTTGGGTTCAGCAGGTCCGGACAAACTTTAAAAAAAAGTCTAGTTTGGGACCGGACTTGACCCAAACTGGACACTAAACGCCAAAACCCCATATAAGTCTAAGGGACCCAAACTTAAGTGTTATAAAATGGTGTTAGTAACGGCTAGGGGGCTGCAAAAGGAATCAAAATGGGGGTTAAAGCAGGACAATTATACTTACCAGTTTTCCGTGTGACTGTCACACTGCTTCAGAGTCCGCTCATTAAAACTTACAAATATTCAGTGCTTCCCCAATCCATACTCTTTGACAGCATCTGTGATTGGTTGACTTCACATTAGCTGTCTAGGTGTCGAAATGGAGTGTAAAAAAAAAAAAAATTGGAAAAAATGGAGTAGAGTCCCCTGCATTTTGATAGTCAGCGCATATAAAGCAGACAGCTGAAGGATGCAGCCCCCAGCTGTGGGCTTTATATTGACTGTGTTACAAAATATGAGGGACTCTATGCATTTCTTTTTAAAAAAATTTTATAAAACAGAGTGCGGTCCCCCCCCAATTTTTATACACAGCCATGATAAAACAGACAGCTGTGGGCTGGTATTCTCAAGCTGAAGAGGCCCATGGTCATGGGGCCCTTCACAGACAGCAGCTCGCACACACCCTAGAATTGGTGCATCCATTGGATCCACCAATACCGGCGCTTACCCAATTCATCCTGATTGCCCTAGAGCAGTGGCAATAGGGGTAATATAATGGGTTAATGACAGCTGTGATTTGTCAAAAAATCATACCTGTCAACAAGCCCGAGGTTAGTAATGGGTAGGGGTCTATGATATCCCAATTACTAATTGTGTATGTAAAAAAAAATAAACACAAAATAAAGAAAAATCCTTTATTTAAAAACAAACCAAAAAAGCTTTCTGCAATTTATTAACCCCCAAAATACCCCTGCTGTTATGAACTGGTAACAGTGGACGATCACAAAAATTCCCATTAATCAGGAAAAAACAAAAACCACAAGAATAGTTGGAAACTAAACTGACCACAATCCTCTATCTATTGGACAACACTAGAAGTAGCAGTGGGATGTTCCTAACACACTTAGATACATCGTCACTGCCAGAGAAACGTGTTACACCTCAAAGATAGAAATAAGGAATCCTAACTTGGCTTGGAGCAGTCCCCAAAGGAATAGCAAGCCCCCAACATGTAACGACGGTGATGTAAGAAAGCACAATACACAGAAAATATAGATTAACAAAGGTGAGGCCCGACTTACTAGATACAACATTACAGGAAAGATAAATGAATGTGGCCAGCAAAAAACCCTGCAAAAAATACCAAACTCCTGATAGAAAAAAAGGTCCTAAGACCACACGGTCACCCCACACTATATCAGGTACTCTTGTGCCAGACACTTTGAACAGAACTGCAGATATAATGGGAAGAAATAAAATCACAGAACAAATATTCTAAAGTGCCAATAATCAAAATCAGAAAAGGGAGAAACTCTCTTTCTTGCTGAAGGAATTTCCATCCCAAAAAAGCAGAGAGACAGATCCTCACATACAAGAAAACAAACACAGAACAAAATGGAGAAAAAAACACAAACACTCGTAGGTGTAAAACCAGATATTAAGCAAAGAGAACCTGCAGACTTATCTGGAGTGAATTCTGGCGCAGCATAAATTGAGGAAGCTGAAGGTTAAACTCCAAGCCATCTTCAGAGGCAGAAGAAAACATATATCACCGGCAGCAGCTAAGCAGGAAGTGCTCTCCTATCTACACCAGGCTGGTCAGCAATAGGACTTCCTGGATTCCCAATTAATACCAACACCTGTTTGAGTCACAGATTAAGACTCAGCTTTATTACCATTCATGGCCACCAGAGGGAGCTCCAAGCCAGCATCCACTTGGATGACATTCACAACATCCTGCAGTTCAGACGTAAACCATACCACAACATCCCACAATAATCCTGTCTCTGCTACATTCTGAGGTCGCAGTGCACGGTCACATTAGAAAATGTGACCGAGCACTGGGGTGTTAGGGACACCCTGATGGAGGCACAGCTGGGAGAGCAGTGGCATCAGTGAAGTTAAAGCTGGCTGTTGCCACGATACCCCAGCTGAGACCTCAAATGAATTCACCTGAGGTGAACTCAATGAACTCTATGAACTCATCTAAGGTGAACTCAATGTCAGATTACCTTAGGCTTAGGCTATGTACGCATGTTAAGTATTTGGTTGCAGAAAATCTGCATCTCCTAGTAGAAAAATGCATCAAAAACGCGATGTGGTTTTGAGGCGGTTTTCTGCCAGGAGATGCAGGTTTTGTGCACAAATTTGTTGGAGATATTTCTGCACGAAATCTGCATCTCTTGGCAGAAAAATGCATAAAAAATGCGTCAACACTGCATTTAGTTTTTGGTGCGTTTTTCTGCCAGGAGATGTGTGGCGCCCTGGACAAGCCAGGTCGTCACAGGTACTGCAACAACACACCCCACACCCCGAGATAGGCACACCAGTCACACAGTCACACACAAATCCTTGTTGCCTCCCTCCAGAGGCTGATGTCCACACCAGGTGGGGTGGAGCCAGGTGGTTGGCCCCACCCACTGAGGAGTTCACAGTCCTGGAGGTGGGAAAGGAAGGGAGTTCAGTTAGGGCCAGAGCCTGCGGGCAAAAAGGGGCTCCTACAGCACATATCCAAGCTGGGGAGTGGGTTACCGGTGGGAAGCCATCAGGACCGAAGATACACAACAGGTGCAGGGAAAGGCAGCCACCACCAACCTACCGGGAGTGACCACAGCAGCCGGCTGCGGGACCCGTCCATCCAGCCATTTGTTTTACCGGAGACTCTGAATCCATTCTTGGCTGAGTAAGTACCACCATGCCATCTGGCACCGCGCTGCCCCCGCGACCCTGCACCTCGCCAACCCTGCCTCCCTGACACCTCACCGGGCCCTGGGACCGCCAAACCCCCTACCCACGGAGGGGAGAGAAACATGTCGGCTGCTCCCTGTCATCGCTCCCGGGATCCCCGTCCAGAGCAGCGGTGGTGTCCCAACCTCACCACAAACTGTGGGTGGCGTCATGGACCAACTCCCCAAACCCAATCTAACCACCCCTTTCACTCACGGGCGAGGAGCACCGCTCGAGTCCCCGGATCCGGCCCACCGCTCGAGCCACCGAGCAGCAGCCGCAGCAGCGCCGGACCCGAGCGTGGTGAGCGCAGCGCCCTCCCCGCCCACAACAGATGCAGATTTGATGCAGAAATTTCTGCAACCAAATGCTCAACGTGCCCACATTGCCACAAATCGGTAATCCAGCATTGATCTCACCTCAGGTGAGTTCATACAGTCCAAATGAGGAGAGATCACCTTCGGTCACAGCTGGGGTACCATGGAAACAACCAGCTGTGACCTCAGGTGAACTCAGTGACATCACTGCTCACAGCTGTGGCTCTGTCAGTGTTTCCCAGAAACCGTAGTACTTGGTCACATTTTCTAATGGGACCGCGCACTGCGAACTCAGGATTTAGCAGAGTGGACATCATTATGGGACATCATGATATGGATTACATCAGACCTGCAGGGGTGTATTGAGGGTCAATAAATTGAAAAAAGAGGGAAGGTTTATTTTCTTTAATAAAGGATTTTTCTCTGTTTTGTGTTTATTTCCTTTTACTTACCCATGGGCTTGAGGGCAGCTGTGTTTTTTTGACAAATCACAGCTGTCATTAACCTATTGTATCCAGCTCAAGCAGGCAACAATAGTCCTTATTATTTTCAATCAAATCAGCAGTCCTCAAATAGAGGGAGGCCACTTATATATAGTTATGGTCAAAGCAAATAATAAGAGGTTAAAATATAACTTTTAATCCTAATACTCTTAAAAACCTAGATTAGGTAACACGTAACCCAAAACTCCTTAGTGTGCTGACATATCAGACTATACCATATAATATTGAATATGGTGACCAAGGAGCCTATAGATATATAACAAAATTAACAAAAAAAACCCAAAACAAAACACAAACAAATATTGAGTGTAATTATTTAGCCCAAAGATGGACAGTGGTCCACCAATTGAGCACTAAAAAAATAATAAACAAAAAAAACTCAATATAAACAACCAAGGTACTATATATTGGTCCTCAGAGGAGGAACTTGCAATATTTAAAAGTATTCTAGATGAGAATAATAAGAACAGTCTCACCCATATTATGTAGCTTGGGGTACATCAAGGTTTCCTCTGTGTGGGTCTTTCCGCATGAAAATGGAAGGACCCACACAGAGGAAACCTTAATGTACTCCAAGCTACATAATATGGGTGAGATAAATAATTACACTCAATATTTGTTTGTGTTTTGTTTTGCTTTTCTTTGTTAATTTTGTTATATATCTATAAGCTCCTTGGTCACCATATTCAATATCATATGGTATAGTCTGATATGTCAGCACACTAAGGAGTTTTGGGTTACGTGTTACCTAATCTAGGTTTTTAAGAGTATTAGGATTAAAAGTTATATTTTAGCCTCTTATTATTTGCTTTGTACTTATTATCTTATTATCTTCAAGATGACAGATATCATTACAATAGTGTGTGTATCCTACTTCAGTCGGCAACAATAATCCTTAGGATAGTTCTTAAAATCCAGATGACGGATATCCCAACCATAGAACGTGTATCCAACTCCAAACTCTATAGTCTACCCATCACCAGGTGCAGGACAATGAATCCTACTGCAAGCTTGATTATATTACAATCCAAGGAGGACAGGTAATATGACACAGTGTTACAACCGTTTCCCCCTTCCAATTGTGTACAGACAAGTGACCTTAAGGTCCAGTCACACTAAGCAACTTACCAGCGATCCCAACAACGATAGGGATCGCTGGTAAGTTGCTAGGAGGTTGCTGGTGAGATGTCACACTGCGACGCTCCAGTGATCCCACCAGCAACCTGACCTGGCAGGGATCGCTGGAGCGTCGCTACACGAGTTGCTGGTGAGCTCACCAGCAACCAGTGACCAGCCACACGTGCAGAGAGCAGGGAGCAGCGCACACTGAGCGCTGGCTCCCTGCTATCCTAGTTACAGCACACATCGGGTTAATTACCCGATGTGTGCTGCAGCTACATGTGCACAGAGCAGGGAGCAGCGCACACTGAGCGCTGGCTCCCTGCTATCCTAGTTACAGCACACATCGGGTTAATTACCCGATGTGTGCTGCAGCTACATGTGCACAGAGCAGGGAGCAGCGCACAATGCTTAGCGCTGGCTCCCTGCTCTCCTAGCTACAGCACACATCGGGTTAATTAACCCGATGTGTCCTGCAGCTACATGTGCACAGAGCAGGAGCCGGCACTGACAGGGAGAGCGGCTGAGGCTGGTAACAAAGGTAAATATCGGGTAACCAAGGACAGGGCTTCTTGGTTACCCGATGTTTACATTGGTTACCAGCCTCCGCAGAAGCCGGCTCCTGCTGCCTGCACATTTAGTTGTTGCTGTCACACACAGCGATCTGTGCTTCACAGCGGGACAGCAACAACTAAAAAATGGCCCAGGACATTCAGCAACAACCAACGACCTCACAGCAGGGGCCAGGTTGTTGCTGGATGTCACACACAGCAACATCGCTAGCAACGTCACAAAAGTTGTTCGTTAGCAGCGATGTTGCTAGCGATGTTGCTTAGTGTGACGGGGCCTTTAGACTGACAAGCAAGCACATTTCTAATTAAAAAAAAACAGAACAAAAAGATCGACATAACCAGCTCTCCATGCTGGAAAAAGTCCAATTGTCTTTACTCCATAGCCATCTTCTCACACTCCTACTGCACTTTTTCAGCTCGGCAAGTGCTGGGCTCCTGTCTTCCTGTTATCCACTGTCATCTGTGCTGGGACTGTTGAGTTACTGGTACATGCACACCCAGATATTTGCTTACTACTGCCACCTGCTTTATCTCTGTGGCATGCTCTACTAGCATGACCATCATCTGCCCAAAGTCAATTGGTTGATCCTCCACTCTCTGGATGACATTCCTGGCTGTGATCCCTCCACGGAGCTGCCCTCCTCCATGTCCTATGCTCCTATTGCCAGACAATGGATATCATGACCGTAGCGCTTTCCAGCAACAATAGTCCTTATACTCCTCCAGACGATGGCTATCCTGACCATAGAGCATGTATGTAGCTCCAACCAGTGCCATGCGGTGTTCAGCTTTGGAGTCACTTGGTCTCTGAGCGGCATCGGACTCTATTTACAAAACAGAGTCTGACATACTACCTAAAGTCTCTTAGTTGCTTAGCCTGACCTGGGTCTCGGCTTCCTCTCCAGTCCAGTAGGAGTTAATTCCTGCTGGCATTATGAACTGCTCTTTGCTCTTTGGAGCTCAGGCTGCTTTCACCCCTCGCAGTCGCCTTCACTCTTTATAAGGTACTGAATCTGGTTGCTTCTCGCTGAATACAGCTCAGTGTTGCTTCAGCAATACTGGTCCGTATTGGAGTGATCCAGGGCCTGGTGAATTGATCTGTTATGTGCTTTATTGTGTAGTGTGGAAATATCCCTGTTGGTAGTTTACTTCCTCCCTGTGTTTTATTTCTTTCTGGGCATGTATTGGCTCTTGACTGTTTCTGATTGCAGTGTGCATGTGTTTTGGTTTTTCCCCTGTCTGTGGTATTTGTGGGCTTGCTTCTCTGGTCCTGGCCCTCTCCTGTGGTGGGGGAGAGGGGGTGTTAGATCAGGGTTCGGACAGGAGTTAGGGTCACACTGGTGGTCCAGACCTAGCTACCATCAAGTTTACCTCTGGGATATCGAACAGCACGGGGTCCCTAGTCTGAGGGCCAGTTTAGGGGTCCCTGCTCCAGTTACCCCGACACTCCTGTGACAGCCAGCAACAATAGTCCTTTTGTTCCTCTAGATGATGGATATCACCACCATAGCACATACATCCAGCTCCAGTTCGCAACAATAGTCCTTAGGATAGTTCTTCAAATCAGAGTATGGATATCATGACCATATTATGTGTCCATCTCCAAACTCTATAGTCCATTTATGGGCACCAGGACCTGGCTACAGCAACAGATTCTTGCCCCTCCACTTCACAGTGTCAACTCCTGACCAAACATATGTCTCCTCACTTTTCTACTTCTTTTGGGATCAGCACCCTGGATGAGGAGAGGTGATCACATCCCACCCACTGCAACATTAGTTTAATGTAACTCCAAGTATGAAGAAGGGTAGTCTCCATGCCAGTCTGCTTCCTGCAGAGGGGAACAATATATGCACAAGCCTTCACTAGATGCAGGACAATGAATCCTACTTTAGGCCTGATTACATTAGAGTATAAGGAGGCCAACTAATATGACACACATTTAAAACCCCTTCCAATTTTGTACAGACAAGTGACTTTAAATTGACAAGCAAGCACATTTCTAAGAAAAAACACAACAATGAAATTTATGTAACCAGTGTTACTGCAGTCAGATGATATCCAAGTGCAGTGCGATATACGCACAAGCTGACAATGGTGGAGATGAATTACTCTCTCCCTCCCCTCTGCAGCTGTGATCCGATCACAGGATTGGATCACATTTGCATGACACTCAGCTTGCTCTCGCAGCAGTGCAGGAGCCGAGGCTCATTAGCATATCACATCTGATGAGCTTGCATTGTATAAAGTCATATGCTAGTGTGACTCGGGCCAAAGTGAGGAGTCCCTGAGCTCAGCTGGGAAAATCCCTGGCGGCTCAATTGAAAGAAGCTACTTCATACACTAACCCAAGCACTTGAGCACTAAACAATGCTCAGCACTGCTCATTTCTCAATAGAGCACCCTGAAGTTCGATGGTGTAATGAGCAGTGCTCACCCATCATTAGTCATGGGACATATCTGAATACCGTTTTCTGGTAAGCAGAAAAACTCCCAAAAGGGAATGTTCAGCGTAGAGCATTGCTCCAATGTGAATGTAGCTTATTTGTATATAATTGTATTAGGAACATACTTGAACTTATTTTTTTTATAACTGGATAGCCCATATAATTCTTTGTGTCACTATGTCATGTCTATGGTAGTATGCTTTTCCTTTAAAATCAATGTCATATTATTACATCACCATTAACCCCTGAACTACCTTTGACGGATCTTTCGTCATGGAGCGTGTGCCGCTAAGCCCCACCCCCTGCCGCGGGCAGGATGCGGCGATCGGCGCACATATCAGCTGTTTTCAACAGCTGACATGTGTGTCTGGATGTTACGAGTGGAATCGCATTCCACCCGTCTGAAAAACCAAAGTCTGGCAGCGAGATGTATATACGCACGGTTACGATTTTTAATTACCGCAATACAGCCGGCATTGAAAGTAAAGCACCAATTCTGCAGTTCTCAGCTCTGTAGCTCTGCAGATAGGGCAGAGCGATCGGATTGCTGATCACTACAGCCCCCTAGGAGGACTAGTGAAATAAAAAAAAAGTTTTAAAAAAAAGTTTTAAAAAATGAAAAAAAACCCTAAAAGTTCAAATCACCCCCCTTTCGCCCCATTGAAAATTAAAGGGTTAAAAAAAATAAAAAATATACACATATTTGGTATCGCCGAGTTCAGAAATGCCCGATATATCAAAATATAAAATCAATTAATCTGATCAGTAAATTATGTAGCGGCAAAAAAATTCCAAACGCCAAAATTACGTTTTTTGGTCGCCGCAAATTTTGCGCAAAATGCAATAACAGGCGATCAAAACATAGCATCTGCGCAAAAATGGTACCGTTAAAAACGTCAGGTCGAGACACAAAATATAAGCCGCCACTGAGCCATAGATCCCGAAAAATGAGAACGCTACGGGTTTTGGAAAATGGTGCAACGTGCGCCACTTTTTTTGGACAAGCTTGTGAATTTTTTTAACCCCTTAAATGCAAGTAAACCTATTCATGTTTGGTGTCTACAAACTCGCACTGACCTGAGGCATCACATAGATACAGTCATATGAAAAAATTTGGGCACCCCTATTAATGTTAACCTTTTTTCTTTATAACAATTTGGGTTTTTGCAACAGCTATTTCAGTTTCATATATCTAATAACTGATGGACTGAGTAATATTTCTGGATTGAAATGAGGTTTATTGTACTAACAGAAAATGTGCAATCCGCATTTAAACAAAATTTGACCGGTGCATAAGTATGGGCTCCCTTATCAATTTCTTGATTTGAACACTCCTAACTACTTTTTACTGACTTACTAAAGCACTAAATTGGCTTTGTAACCTCATTGAGCTTTGAACGTCATAGGCAGGTGTATCCAATCATGGGAAAAGGTATTTAAGGTGGCCACTTGCAAGTTGTTCTCCTATTTGAATCTCCTATGAAGAGTGGCATCATGGGCTCCTCAAAACAACTCTCAAATGATCTGAAAACAAAGATTATTCAACAAAGTTGTTCAGGGGAAGGATATAAAAAGTTGTCTCAGAGATTTAAACTGTCAGTTTCCACTGTGAGGAACATAGTAAGGAAATGGAAGAACACAGGTACAGTTCTTGTTAAGCCCAGAAGTGGCAGGCCAAGAAAAATATCAGAACGGCAGAGAAGAAGAATGGTGAGAACAGTCAAGGACAATCTACAGACCACCTCCAAAGACCTGCAGCTTCATCTTGCTGCAGATCGTGTCAATGTGCATTAGTCAACAATACAGCGCACGTTGCACAAGGAGAAGCTGTATGGGAGAGTGATGCGAAAGAAGCAGTTTCTGCAAGCACGCCACAAACAGTCGCCAGAGGTATGCAAAAGCACATTTGGACAAGCCAGTTACATTTTGGAAGAAGGTCCTGTGGACTGATGAAACAAAGATTGAGTTGTTTGGTCATACAAAAAGGCGTTATGCATGGAGGCAAAAAAACACGGCATTCCAAGAAAAGCACTTGCCACCGACAGTAAAATTTGGTGGAGGTTCCATCATGCTTTGGGGCTGTGTGGCCAATGCCGGCACCGGGAATCTTGTTAAAGTTGAGGGTCGCATGGATTCAACTCAGTATCAGCAGATTCTTGACAATAATGTGCAAGAATCAGTGACGAAGTTGAAGTTTCGCAGGGGATGAATATTTCAGCAAGACAATGATCCAAAACACCGCTCCAAATCTACTCAGGCATTCATGGAGAGGAACAATTACAATGTTCTGGATTGCCCATCCCAATTCCCAGACCTAAATATCATTGAAAATCTGTGGGATGATTTGAAGCGTGCTGTCCATGCTTGCTGACCATGAAACTTAACAACTGGAATTGTTTTGTAAACAGGAATGGTCAAATATGAAAATATGGAAGTGACTAGAGGCTGTTATTTTTGCAAAAGGATGATCTACAAAATATTAATGTCACTTTTATGTTGAGGTGCCCATACTTTTGCACCAGTCAAATTTTGTTTAAATGCGAATTGCACATTTTCTGTTAGTACAATAAACCTCATTTCAATCCAGAAATATTACTCAGTCCATCAGTTATTAGATATTTGAAACTGAAATAGCTGTTGCAAAAACCCAAATTGTTATAAAGAAAAAAGGGTAACATAAATAGGGGTGCCCAAACTTTTTCATATGACTGCACATCAGTTTTACCATGTAGTGAACATGGTGAATAAAATATCCCAAAAACGTTTGTACGATCACACTTTATTTGCAATTTTTCCGCACTTGGAATTTTTTTGCCGTTTTCCAGTACACTATATGGTAAAACCTATGGTTTCATTTAAAAGTACAACTCGTCCCGCAAAAAAACAAGCCCTCATATGGCAAGATTGACAGAAAAATAAAAATGTTACGGCTCTCTGAAGAAGGGGAGCAAAAAACAAAAACGCAAAAACGGAACGTGCCTGGGGGCTGAAGGGGTTAATATAAAAAATGTCACTACTATAATCCATAATTCTATGTGTTATTCTCATGTTGCATCATCTCTGTATTTATGTATTTACCTTACAATTACATTATTCATTAATCACATCACTGGGAATAATATATCTTTTGTTTAAAATCTGTGTGTGATATTGTCGTATTGTGACATTACTGTGTGTACTTTCTCCTGTTCTGTAACATCACTGTGTGCATTGCATTAATCCTGTACCTTTGTATTTATTGTACTATGACATTATCATATATATTATACAGTACTCTGTATATCACTGTGTACTCTGTGTGCACTCTGACTATGCAGATTTATTGTGTACAAAATACAAAAATCCCCAATATAGGTGTCATCCATAGACAAAATTTCAAAAAGACCCACCCTATGGCGGCAAGGGCAAGAAGCAACTCATAGGGGTCAAAACACCACAAAATCTCAATCTAAATATTAAAATATGTTTTTTAATTCACATTTTTTTTAAAGTACAATTGGAATAAAATATTTCAAAATACTGGAATAAATAACAAATAATATATTATATAAAGTGCTGATAGCAATACATTTCCAGGTTAGTATGTGGATAATGATTGCAAATGCTTAATATTCAAGGGAATAATAAGCAAAAAGGGAACACAGTGCCTAATGTAGAAAATATAGTGTCACCAAATAGTTAATAGGCAGGAGTCGATTTACCTGGAGCCAAGGTCTGTTATGTCTGTGTGCCCACCGCCCGCCCTCACTTGTATACCGGACCCCCTGAGGAAGCCAAACGACGAAACGCGTTGGGTGAGAGGTAGGCACACGGACATAACAGACCTTGTCTCCAGATACGATATTATTATTCTACTGTGCCTTTCTTTTATTATCGTCATAACAGGTCATCAAAATGTGCATTATCTCTGTGCCGTGACACGTCTTTAAGTACTATCTCTGTTTTGAGATCATTGTAGGCATAATTTCCATGTTGTGATATCACTTTGCACATTTTTCCTGTGCTCTAGTGACTTTCCTCAGCTCTCACAATAATAAACAGCTCTTACTGATTTAGCATACCCAGAGAGAAATCTACTTGAAGAGCCCTTGCTTTAGAGACTGGAAGAAGATACAAGGGGCTTTAACTGCATTAGAACTACTCTCCTTTTTGTCTGAGTGACTAAAGTTTTATGGAGTGTTTTAAGGCTAACCTTTGGTGCTCTTTTACTTCATTTTACATAATGCATAAATCATGAGAGTTTCATAAGAACTATCCTTTGTGCAATCGATTGCATGAAGCCTTTTACATTGTTGCCTGCACATCCCATTTACACTGGAAGTACGAGTGCATCTCAATAAATTAGAATATCATAAAATGCTTAATTTATTTCAGTAATTCAATACGAAAAGGAAAACACATATTATATATAGAGTCATTACACACAGCGTGATCTATTTTATGTTTATTTCTGTTAATGTTGATGATTATGGCTTACAGCCAATGAGAACCCAAAAGTCATTATCTCAGAAAATTTGAATATTTTATAGGATCAACTGAAAAAAATGATTTTACACTCAGAAATGTTAGTGCCTACTGAAAAGTATGTACTGTAAATGCACTCAATACTTGGTCAGGACTCCTTTTTCAAGAATTACTGCATGGCATGGAGGTAATCAGCCTGTGGCACTGCTGTGGTGTTATGGAAGCCCAGGTAGCTTTGATAGCAGCCTTCAGCTCATCTGCATTGTTGGGTCTGGTGTCTCTCATCTTCCTCTTGACAATACACCATAGATTCTCTATGTGGTTTAGGTCAGGTGAGTTTGCTGGCCAATCAAGTACAGTGATACTGTGGTTATTAAACCAGGTATTGGTACTTTTGGCAGTGTGGACAGGTGCCAGGTCCTGCTGGAAAATTAAATTTCCATCTCGAAAAAGCTTGTCAGCAGAGGGAAGCATGAAGTGCTCTAAAATTTCCTGGTACACAGCTGCGCTGAATTTGGTCTTAATAAAACACAGTGGAACTACACCTGCAGATGACATGGCTCCCTAAACCATCACTGATTGTGGAAACTTCACACTAGACCTCAAGCAGCTTGGATTGGGGCCTCTCAACTCTTCCTCTAGACCAGGGGTCTCAAACTCAGTTGGGTGTATGGGCCGCATATAGAAAAAAAATTGAGAGGGGCCGCATTATTTGCAGGACAAAGTGAACATTTTTAGTGATTCCATGTTTTTTTTCTATACACCTTTGGATCACTTTTTTAAACATTTTTTGCTTGTATATTATAACAAGCGGGCACTTTTTTTGTTAAGTTTATATATAAAAAAGCATTTTTAATGGCAGAAAAAATGTCATGCTTTATTTATTTTTTTTACATTTTATCACCTTCTTGTAATATTATTTTACAATTAGCAGCATCATATAGTAATCTTAGCCAACATCTTGTAGTAATGTGCCCATGCTGCAGTAATGTCCCCATCCGTGTGCCCTGTAGTAAGGTGCCCATCCTTGTAGTATGTGTCCAGTAGTATAGTGCCCTGTAGTATTGTGCCCATCCTTGTTCCCTGTAGTATTGTGCCCAGTAATATTGTGCCCCTCATTGTGCCTTGTAGTATTGTGCCCATCCCTGTAGAATTGTGCCCATCCCTGTAGTATTATGCTCATCCCTGTAGTATTGTGCTCATCCCTGTAGAATTGTGCCCATCCCTGTAGTATTGTGCTCATCCCTGTAGTATTGTGCTCATCCCTGTAGTATTGTGCTCATCCCTGTAGTATTATGCCCATCCTTGTAGTACTGTGCCTATCCCTGTAGTATTGTGCCCATCCCTGTAGTATTGTGCCCATCCCTGTAGTATTGTGCTCATCCTTGTAGTATTGTGTCCATCCTTGTAGTATTGTGCCCATCCTTGTAGTATTGTGCTCTGTAGTATTTTGCCCATCCTTGTAGTATTGTGCCCTGTAATATTCTGCCCACCCTTGTAGTATTGTGCTCTGTAGTATTGTGGCCATTCCTGTAGTATTCTGCCCATCCTTTAGTAATGCGCAAAAAAAAAAAATTCTCCTTACCTTTCCTCCGTTCCCTGCGTGCCCACGATCAGTGTTTGCAGAGTTTTGGATGCAGCATATTTCAGCTGCGTCCAAAACTCTGCTATGTACAGTACAAGAAGAGTAGATGGGATTTATTAAAATCCCATGCCCACTGTGCTTGTGCGGCCCGCAGTGAAAACGGACCTGCGGTGTGGCTTCCAGAGGCTGCAGCATGTAAATTTATGCTGCAGAGTCGGAAGTGTCCTCCCTAGGGAGAACACAGCAAGGAGACCGCAGCGGCCCGAATCCTGATTGCGGGCACGGGCAGCTGCGGTCCCCTAAGGAGGAAACTTGCGGCCCCGCCGATCAGGACCTGCTGCTTCCAGGACGCAGCGGGTCCTGATCTTGAGCACGTACCTTACCTGCGTGTTGCGACCCGTGACGATCGCGGCTCTATGCTGAGGGTCGGCGCCGGCAGTAACTTTACTGCATTTGAATCCATTTGCGGTGCCGCGCAGATGAGCTGTGTCTGGACCAATGGCTGCTGACTGCCAGTCAGATGCAAGGAAGTGACGTCGCTGTATGACGTCACCTCCTTGCATCTGATTGGCTGATAGCAGCAACAACTGGAATAGAGCGGACAGCTCCTCTGCGCGGCACCACAAATGGATTCAAATGCAGTAAAGTCCTGCTGGCGTCAACCCACATCATAAAGCCGCGATTGTCATGCGGGGTCTGCGGGCCGCAACAAGCAGCCTCAAAGGCCGCATGCGGCCCGCGGGCCTCGTGTTTGAGACCTCTGCTCTAGACCCTTGGACCTTGCTTTCCAAATGAAATGCAACATTTACTTTCATCTGAAAACAACACCTTGGACCACTGAGCAACTGTCCAGTTCTTAGCAATGACCTTTTGTGGGTTACCCTCCTTGTGGAGTGTGTCAATGACTGCCTTCTGGACGTCTGTCAAGTCAGCAGTCTTCCCCATGATTGTGTAGTGTACTGACCCAGACTAAGGTGTAAGGGGGTGACAGGAGCTAGATAGAAGGGTAGTTTGGGGTGTAGTTTGCATGGTTCACCACTAGAGGGTACAGGGTCCCCATAGTTGTTTGCAGGAGGAGGAAGTGGGAGTTTTAGCAAAGTGGGGAGGGCACTAGTCAGAAAGGAAGAAGGAAGGAGATCAGAGAGTAATGAAGCTGAGACAAACAGGCAGGGGGCTGTAGAGCAATATTGGAGTGGAGGATAGTCGGGTCCTGAAGGAAAGAAGGTCGCCCTGTTGTTTGAGGACTGGTAGAAGGAAAGTTGCTAGGTTCCCCGGAAAGAGGGAGGTCAGCATGGCCAGAACACCAGTATTTGCAGGGAGAGAGGCTGGTAAGCCAGGAAGCCGATAGAAAGGTCTGGAACCCGGAATAGTAACAGTAGCAAGGAAAGTGATGATGTGCTTGAAGAAGAAAAGGTGCCCTGCCTTAGAAATGGAAGATATGTGCAAAGAGAATAAAGCAAAGAAGTCTAAAGAGAAACTAGAGTCTGTCTCTCTGTTGCTGACAGTGAATGTGCAGACAGAGAGGAAAGTCAGCATCCCACTGCCACCCCCACAGTCATATTCTCCTTTTCATGAAGCGGACCACGACTACTACTCCCAGCCTCAGCGGGGTTGCCGGTGATTCCTTCAAGGGACCATTTTAAACACTTAGGAGTTTTGTGGCAATTATGCTAATTTTCTGAGAAAATGAGTTTGGGTTTTCATTGGCTGTAAGCCATAATCATCAAAATTAACAGAAATAAACACTTGAAATAGATCACTATATGCGTTTCCCTTTTTGTATTGAATTACTGAAATAAATTAATTTTTTGATTGATATTCTAATTTATTGAGATGTACTAGTACTGCTGACAAATGATGAGCGAGCACTTCCATGCTCGGGTGCTTTGTACTCGTAATGAGCAGTTGGATGCTCGGATGGGCGCAGATCGAGTACCCAAGTATAATGGAAGTCATTGTGGAACTTGAACATTTTTCTGGGAAATCTTCAGGGAAAAATGCTTAAGTTCCCAATTGACTTCCATTATACTTGGTACACGAATCACGCCTGTCTGAGTGTTCCACTGATCGTTACTAGTACTGAGCACCCGAGCATGGTAGTGCTCAGTCATCACTACTGCTGACTAATGATGATTCTTAGGTCAGCATATACTAAGTGAGGATGGAGATAGCAAGAAAAAAAAACACTATTGATCACTGACGATGTGATCAAAGACCCTTAAAGCAGATCGGTCACCAGATATCACAAAACAAACTGCATGCAGTATTAATCCTATAACGATCATTTGGTTTTCGTTCCTACACTCTTGCTTTTTCATTGCATTAAATTTCTTATTTTTTTTTATCAACATGGACATACAAGGGCTTGTCTCTTGCAGGATAAGCTTCAGTCTTGAATGACATAATTAATTTTACCAGATAATGTACTCAAGATCGAGAAAAGATTTTCCAAAAATGTTTATTATGCAGTAAAAATTATCTGGAAATGTGAATGCCCAGATTAATGCGATTACGGAGATACCAAACTTGTATACATTTTGTTTCCATATAAATGCTAAAAATAAAATATTGTCAAAATATTTTTTGCTTTGTGTTACACTTTTTGTGAGATTTGGAAGATTTTAATTTTTCTGCTGAGCACTGGTCATGGTTTTCCTGCATTTATCGTGTGTGGAGCTTGTTCAGTGGACCCCGACCTATATCAACGTACTAATGTGGGAAGAGGTTAAAGCAGTTTTCTGGACTTCTGTTGTTTTAATTTTTTTTTCATAAATCAACAGTACTCTTTCTCTGCCAGAAATGATCAGTGATTTTCAAAATTCTCAGTTCTGAGATAAACTCTGTATACAGTGAATACTTTCCCATTATGGAAATAGCAGATAGCAGTTTTTATTGAATTTTGTTAATAACTGATTAATTCTAGGAGAGAACGAAGCAAATTTGTAAGATAAGATATGTTACAAAGTTGCTCATTTTCATGTGTACTATTGATTTTTTAAATAAAAATTAAAAAAACGGTTACAGTCTTAACCCCTTTAACCCCTTCACCCCCAGCCACTAAAACACCCTAATGACCGGGCCATTTTTTGCAATTCTGACCAGTTTCACTTTGACAAGTTATACCTCTGGAACGCTTCAACGGATCCCGGCGATTCTGACATTGTTTTTTCGTGACATATTGTACTTCATGATATTGGTAAATTTAGGCTGATATTTTTTGCGTTTATTTGTGAAAATTTTGGAAATTTGGCGAAAATTTTGAAAATTTTTCAATTTTTAAACTTTGAAATTTTATGCCTATAAATCTGTGAGATATGTCACACAAAATAGTTACTAAATAACATTTCCCACTTGTCTACTTTACACAGCACAATTTTCGAAACAACATTTTTTTTCGTTAGGAAGTTAGAAGGGGTCAAAGTTCATCAGCAATTTCTCATTTTTCCAACAAAATTTACAAAACCATTTTTTTAGGGACCACATCACATTTGAGGTGACTTTGAGAGGCCTAGGTGACAGAAAATGCCCCAAAGTGACCCCATTCTAAAAACTGCACCCCTCACACTGCTCAAAACCAAATCTAAGAAGTCTATTAACCCTTTAGGTACTTCACAGGAACCAAAGCCATGTGGAAGGAAAAAATTAAAATTTTACTTTTTTACATGAAAATGTTACTTTAGCCATAAAAATATACATTTTCACAAGGGAGAAAAGAGAAAGTGCACCCTACAATTTATTGTGCATTTTCTCCTGAGTACGCTGATACCCCATGTGTGGTAAAAATCAATTGTTTGGGCGCACGGCAGAGCTCGGAAGGTAAGGAGCGCCATTCGAACTTTTGAAAGCAAAATTAGCTGGACTCATTATTGGACGCCATGTCGGGTTTGGAGACCCGTTGAGGTGCCTAAACAATGGAGCTCCCACAAAATTGTTACTTCAACCAGGTAGCTTTTTTTTCCACAAGGGTATTAGGAAAAAACACACCATAAAACGTATTGTGCAATTTCTCCTGAGTATGCCGATATCTCATATGTGGTGGAAATCAATTGTTTGGGCGCACAGCAGGGCTCAGAAGGCAAGGAGGGCCATTTGACTTTTCGAACGCAAAATTGTCTGGAATCGTTAGCGGATGCCATGTTGCGTTTGGAGACCCCCTGAGGTGCCTAAACAATGGAGCACCCCCACAAGTGACCCCATTTTGGAAACTAGACCCCTCATGGAATTTATCTAGATGTTTAGTGAGCACTTTGAACCCCTGGGGGCTTCACAGAAGTTTATTACGTTGTGCCGAGAAAATATATATTTTTTTTTTACCACAAAATTGTTACTTCAACCAGGTAGCTTTTTTTTTCACAAGGGTATTAGGAAAAAACACACCATAAAACATATTGCGCAATTTCTTCTGAGTACGCCGATATCTCATATGTGGTGGAAATCAATTGTTTGGGCGCACAGCAGGGCTCAGAAGGCAAGGAGGGCCATTTGACTTTTCGAACGCAAAATTGTCTGGAATCGTTAGCGGATGCCATGTTGCGTTTGGAGACCCCCTGATGTGCCTAAACAGTGGAAACCCCCCACATTTGACCCCATTTTGGAAACTAGACCCTCTCATGGAATTTATCTAGATGTTTAGTGAGCACCTTTATCCCCCAGGTGCTTCACATTAGATTGGAACATTGAGCCGAGAAAATAAAAAAATCATATTTTCTCAACAAAAATGTTCTTTGAGCTAAAAATTTTTAATTTTCCCAAGCATATCAAGAAAAATTGCCCCATATAATTTGTTGTGCAATTTCTCCCAAGTACGCAGATACCCCATATGTGGTGGAAAACCACTGTTTAGGTGCATGGCAGGGCTCAGACGGGAAGAAGTGACATTTTGGAGTGCAGATTTTGAGGAATGATCTGCGGTGTCAAGTCGCATTTGGAGAGCCCCTGATGTGCCTAAACAGTGGAAACCCCCCACATGTGACCCCAATTTGGAAACTAGAACCCCCAAGGAACCTATGTAGATATGTGCTGAGCATTTTGAACCCCCATGTCCCCCATATTGATCCAGAGGAAGGCAAAAACCCCATGCATCAAAAACTCCACATTAGGGGAAAAATTCCTTCCCGACTCCTCATATGGCAATCAGACTAGTTCCATGGATCAATGCCCCATCCCAAAATTAGTGTTGCGTCTTGAAGATGAAAGTATGTGTTTTTATTACGGGAGTGAACGTCAGGTTGGCATGTGTTGGAGATAATGTCAAGTTGGCATGGGAGTGCTTTTTTTAATTTTTTTTTTTTTTTTGGCTGTGTGTTATGTGAGTTGAGGGGAATAAGTCAGAATGGTATGTGTGAGTGCCGTTTTGTTTTTTGTGTGTGTATGTTGTGTGAGTTGTGGAGTTGTGGGGAGTATGTCAGGTTGGCATGTATGTGTGGTAGATTCTCAAACAGTCCGGGATGCAGAGTCCAGGTGTGTCGGGGCAGGTGTCGCATTGCCATGTTGTGTCCTTTCTAATCCCGTTTCTGTGGCACACTCTACACCTTCTCTGTGTCCTACCTTTTCTGGCTGCTTGTGGGACCTTGCCTGGGAAATGTTGCCCTCGTACAAAACGAGAACCTTCAGTTCAAGAGGTACTGGGGGCCGCTGCCTCCTGATCTCCAAACATCAGGGCCTTGACCACTACCTCCTGGAAGTGAAGGAAGGTGTTGGTGCTGCCTGCACATCGTGATAGCACGAACGCGTTGTACAGTGCCATCTGTACGAGGTGCACAGCCAGCTTCTTGTACCACACCTTAGCCTTTCGTGCTGCACTGTAGGGCTGGAGGACTTGATCAGAGAGATCAACTCCCCCCATGTACCGGTTGTACCCCAGGGCACAGCTAGGTTTCTTGACCTGTGAAAGAGAACCCCGAACTGTGGTGGTGGTGGTGCCAGGATCATGGATTGTGGTCAAGAAAAAGACGTCCCTCTTGTCTCTGAACTTGACCACAAGCATGTTGTCGCTACACTGGGCTCTGCTCTCGCCCTTTCGGAGCAGCTGCCCAGTTAGCGACGTAGGGAGACCCCTCTGGTTTCTGCGCACAGTACCGCACGCTGCAGTAGCTCTGGCAGAGAGGGATCTGAATAGTGGGATGCTGGTATAAAAGTTATCAACATACAAGTGATAACCCTTATCCAGCAGTGGGTGCACCAAATCCCAAACTATTTTCCCACTCACCCCCAGAGAAGGTGGGCATTCTGGGGGTTCGATCTGGGTGTCTTTTCCCTCATAAACTCTAAACCTGAGAGTATACCCTGAGGTACTCTCGCAGAGTTTATAGAGTTTGATTCCATACCTGGCCCTCTTGTTGGGCAGGTACTGACGGAATCCCAGCCTTCCCTTGAAGTGGATGAGGGTTTCATCCACGCAGATTTCCCTTTCGGGAATGTACACTTCAGCAAACTTGTTGCTGAAGTGATCGATGACCGGACGAATTTTGAAAAGTCTTTCAAAATTCGGGTCATCTCGGGGAAGACACTCCGAATTGTCCCTGAAATGGAGAAATTTATGGATTGACTCGAAACGGTGACGAGTCATTACCATGCGAAATACTGGAGTGTTATATAAAATATCTACACTCCAGTATTGGCGGATTTCAGGCTTCTTCACCAACCCCATATGAAAAACCAGACCCCAGAACTTCATCATTTCAACTGTGTCAATGGGAGACCAGTCAGAAAATGAGGAAGCAGCGTTTTGAGCCAAAAAACGTTCGGCGTACAAATTGGTTTGCACCACCATGAGACTTATGAACTGCTCAGTGAAAAAGACTTTGAAAAAATCTAGTTCACTGAGGTTGGCAGTCTCAAACTGGATTCCTGATTGGGGGATGAAATCCGGAATCCGTGGTGCAAAGTTTGCAGGGGCCGGGGACCAGAGGGGATCACTAGTGCTAGGCTGGGGGCCACTAGTGCTGGTTTGGGGGGCAGTAGCACTAGTGCTGGATTGGGGAGCAGTAGCACTAGTGCTGGTTTGGGGGGCAGTAGCACTAGTGCTGGATTGGGGGGCAGTAGCACTAGTGCTGGATTGGGGGTCACTCACTCTTGGCTGATGTCCACTTCTTCTTCTGCGGCTTCTTCGTACTTCTTCTTCTTCACTGAAGGAGGAGGAAGAGGAGTCGGAGTGGGAGGAGTACAAGAATGTGAGGTCTTCTCCCTCACTCTCGGTTTCGGAGGCAATATGGCCATATGCCTCCTGGGGTGAAAAAAGTTGTGGTCGGGATGAGCGGCGCAAGTGGGACATTGTGTAGGGTGTGTGGGGCGTGGAAAAAAAACAAAAAAACCCAACAAACTAAACTTTATTAGTGTGTGTGTGTGTGTGTGTGTGTGTTTCTTTATTTTCTTTGAGTAGACAAATAAAAAATCTAGAAAGAAAAAGAAAATAACTAGATTTAAAATTTGGAATCATAAAAAAGAAACATACTAAAAAGGCGTCCGTAAAAGAAAAAAAAAAAAAATCCTGCGCTAAACTGAGCTCGGACGCAGATCTGTGATATGCATCATGGATCTGCGCTCGGCGGATAAGGTGCAAAAAGCAATCACTGATACGGGAAAAAAAAAAAATCCTGCGCTAAACTGAGCTCGGACGCAGATTCGTGATATGCATCATGGATCTGCGCTAGGCGGATAAGGTGCAAAAAGCAATCACTGATACAAGAAAAAAAAATAAAAAAATCCTGCGCTAAACGGAGCTCGGACGCAGATCCGTGATATGCATCATGGATCTGCGCTCGGCGGATAAGGTGCAAAAAGCAATCACTGATACGGAAAAAAAAAAAAAAAATCCTGCGCTAAACTGAGCTCGGACGCAGATCCGTGATATGCATCATGGATCTGCTCTCGGCGGATAAGGTGTAAAAAGCAATCACTGATACGGGAAAAAAAAATAAAAAATCCTGCGCTAAACTGAGCTCGGACGCAGATCCGTGATATGCATCATGGATCTGCGCTCGGCGGATAAGGTGCAAAAAGCAATCACTGATACGGAAAAAAAAGAAAAAAATCCTGCGCTAAACTGAGCTCGGACGCAGATCCGTGATATGCATCATGGATCTGCGCTCGGCGGCTGCAGGACGCACAGACAGATGAAATACAAAAAAAAAAGCAACAAGGGATAAAAAAAAAAAAAAAAAATTATATTCACAGGACCAGCAGGAATATCAGTCACCAGACTGCAGAAGGTACAGAAGGAAGCTAGGACCCAGGAAGGACGCAGATGAGTCTGGATGATGAAGACGTCAGATACCCAGGCAGGAGGATCCAGACAGCGGCAGCAGCAGGTAAGGGGACGACAGGGGCGGACAGGAGAAGCCGAGGGGGGGACAGGAGAAGCCGAGGGGGGGGTGTCACAGAGCGATCAGAGTGGGGGAAGGGGCAGATCAGGCAGCGGCGGCTGCAAAGATCAGGCAGCGGAAGGTGGCGACGGCAGCAGAGATCGGGGGGGCAGCAGAGATCGGGGGGGGCAGCAGAGATCGGGGGGGCAGCAGAGATCGGGGGGGGCAGCAGAGAGCGGGGGGCAGCAGAGATCGGGGGGGCAGCAGAGATCGGGGGGGACAGCACAGATCACGCGGCGGCTGAGCTAAAGTCGTGCACCGGGAAAGGTGGCGACGGAAGCAGAGATCGGGAGGGGGCAGCAGAGATCGGAGGGGGCAGCAGAGATCAGGGGTGGCAGCAGAGATCGGGGGGGGGCAGCAGAGATCGGGAGGGGCAGCAGAGATACGGGGACAGCACAGATCACTAGGGAGCAGCACAGATCCCGTCGCAGCTGAGGTCGTGCACCGGCGAAGGTGTCGACAACAGCAGAGATCGGGGGTGGGGGGGCGGGGGGGGATTGCAGCAGAGATCGGGGGGGGAAGGGGGCAGTAGAGATCAGGGGGGGGCAGCAGAGGTCGGGCACCTGGAAAAACAGCGGTGGCAGCAGAGATGAAGCGGCGGCGGCAGCAGAGATCAGGCGAAAGCGAAAGCAGCAGCAGCGGGCAGCGTGGCACTACAACTCCCAGCGGATGCACAGCGCAGAATGGCTGGGGGAGGGGTCTCCAGGCTAAAACGAGCCTTGGGAGAGCGGTCACCGCCAGGTCAGACAGCCCCCTTTGCACGCTGATTGGAACTATTGCATGTCATAGCACGATCGCACCAATCAGTGCTGCGGGGGGGGGGGGGGGCACGGTGTCTGCTTGCTTCCAGCCAATGATTGGAGCTGCTGCAGCCCCGGTCCTAGCTGGATTTTACAGGATCACACCATTTTTGGCATTTTTTTTGCCGAAAACAGCGTGATCAATGTGATTGGCGGTTCCGATTTGAACAGCCAATCACATCGATCGCCTATGGGGGGGTGGCGATGCCACCCCCCCTGGGGTCAAGCAAAGGTCCCCTGCTGTAAGAAACAGCAGGGGGCATCATTTGAAAGCCGTTGCTATGGCCACGGCAATCAAATGAAGTTTAGGCAGTAAAATTACGTCCCTGGTCGTTAAGTCACGTTAAAATAGGACGTAATTTTACTGCCCGCGGTCGTGAAGGGGTTAATCACAAGCATGGTTTTTACCTTCATGACCAGGCCATTATTTGCAATTCTTACCAGTGTGACTTATTAAGTTATAACTCTGCAACGCTTCAAAGGATCCTGGTGATTTTGACTTTGTTTTTTTGGGACATATTGTACATGATAGTTTTAAATTCATTTGATATTTTTTGTGTTTATTTGTGAATATATTGGAAATTTGGTGAAAATTTTGAAAATGTAGCAATTTTTAAACTTTGAAATATGATGCTCATAAATCCAAAAGTTATGTCACATAAAATAGTTACTAAATAACATTTTCCACATGTCTACTTTACATCAGCATAATTTTTTAAGCATATTTTTTTTCATTAGGAATTTAGAAAGGTCTGAAAGTTTATCAGCAATTAATCAATTTTCCCGTAAAATGTACAAAATAATTTTTTAGGGACCACATCAGATTTGAAGAGAGTTTGATAGACCTATGTGACAGGAAATACCCAGAAGTGACACCATTCTAAAAACTGCACCCCTCACATTGCTCAAAATCACATCCAACAAGCTTCAGGTGTTTCAGAGGAACTAAAGTAGTGTGGAAGGAAAAATGAAAATGTTATTATTTCCCTTAAAAAGGATACTTTAGACCCAAATTTTGCATTTTTGCAAAGGTAATGTAGCGCCCCATGGGCAGGCGGTTAACCTACTCGTTACCGGGCTGTCGACTGTAGTTGTCGTCGGCGGCCTAGCCCGGCTCCGTTGCCCCGAGGCGTACAGAAAATGGCTGGGGAAGGACGATGGGGGTAGTAGTGAGGTGAATGTTGTGATGGCACCTGTAGCATGCGGCCAGGGAATCTTCCGCCAATGTTGTTGCTGTCCTCCGGGGCGGATGGTGGTAGCAGCTATGGATGGTATCGCTCCCCACAGGTGGAGCGGGCCCCGGGGAGGATGATGAGGGGAGTAGTATTGGCGGGCGCCGAAGCGCAGAGCGGCAGTGCCGGAAATCAAGAGACAAAGTCTATGGCTATGGTTCCAGGTTGTTTACTCACTTATGGTGTTGTGCCGCTCACCCGGGTAATGCCGGTCACTTGCTGTGATGGGCTCCATCGAACCCGAATTTTTTTAGAGATCAGTCCAGTGTGGTGTTCGGTGGGTTCCTTCCCTGTAGCGCCTGTGCAGTGGATCCCCTGGCTTGAAGCTACTTGGGGACCTGGGTTTTCACGAGTAGTACTCTTGTCCCTATATTCAGGTGCCGCAGTTCTGCTATGGGGTCTGGCGTTATCCAAGGCCCCGGATCCTCTCTGGCACTGTGCTTTAGGGTGCTGTGTTGCTGGGGAGGCTTGAAACTTTCACCGTCCAGGCAGATTCTGGAAAACCAACGTGGAGTATGATCTTCCCTAGGGTCCTGCTGCCCTGAGCGGCGCCGATTCCAAGGGGAGCAGATGCACTCTCCCCACGGCAACCTTGTGAACTCTCCTTTCTCCCACCAGAGCACCTGTGAGACACGTCTGCTCCTTTCCCCTCCTGCTAGAGAACTCCCTAACTGTTGTATTGGCTTCTGACTCCCTCTGCTGGCTGCACCTCCCCCCTCGCAGGTCCTAAGCTAGTGGGACTGAGGCCCCTGTATGAGGGCATAATGTAAATTCCACTCTGTAAGCAACCCCTTTATTACCCTACACTAGCCCAGTCCCCAGTGGGAACAGGGGCAATCTGGTGTGTATTTGAGTGTGTAAGTGGTGAAACTGGGACTGACCTTCTCAGGATCCGGGTTTAGCATTACACCCAAATTTGGGTGCAATACTCTGTGGCGACCGAAGTAACGTGAGTAAATGCACCATAAGCATTGTTGTGCAACTTCTCCTGAGTACACTGATACCCCACATGTGGTGGAAACATACTGGTTGGGCGCACTGCAGGGCTCAAAAGGGAAGGAGTGCCATTTGACTTTTTGAATGCAAAATTAGCTGGAATCATTAGTGGATGCCCTGTCGCATTTGGAGACCCCCTGAGGTGCCCAAACAGTGGAGCTCCCTCACAAGTGACCTCATTTTGGAAACTAGACCCCTCACGGAATTCATCTAGATGTTTAGTGAGCACCTTGAACCCTCACGTGCTTCACAGAATTTTATAATGTTGAGCCATGAAAATAAAAAAATATACATTTTTATGACACACTTCTTGCTTCAACTGGATAGCTTTTTTATTACAAGGGTAACAGGAGAGAATACCCCATAAAGTTTGTTGTGCAATTTCTCCTGAGTATGCTGATACCTCATATGTGCTGGGAAACAACTGTTTGGGCGCATAGCAGGGTTCGGAAGGGAAGGAATACCATTTGAGGTTTTTGAATATGAAATTAGCTGGAATAGGTAGTGGATGCCATGTCGTGTTTGGAGAGCCCCTGATGTGCCTAAAAAGTGGCGCACCTCCACAAGTGACCCCATTTGGAATCTAGACCCCTCAGGGAATATAGCTAGATGGTTGGTGAGTACATTGAACCCCCAAGTGCTTCGCAGAATTTTATAATGTTGAGCCGTGAAAATGAAAAAAATACATTTTCAACCACAAAAATGTTGCTTTAACCCCAAATTTTTCTTTTTCACACGTGAAATAGGACAAAATGGACCATAAAATGTATTGTAAAATTTTTACTGATAATGCTGATACTTAATGTGAGGTTGAAAACTACTTTTGAGGCACAGTGCAAGGTGAAGAAGGGAAGGAGCGCCATATTTGAGTTCAGATTTAGTTGGAATGGTTTGTGAGTGTATTGTCACATTGGTAGAGACCCTGAGTTGCCAGAACAGCAGAAACCCCTCATAAGGGACCCCATTTTACAAACTGTACCCCTCAATAAATTTATTCAGGGTGAGAATATTGACACCACAGGTGTGTCACAAAATGTTATCCTATTGGGCAGTAAAGAAAAAATAATTACATTTTTACCACTAAAATGTTGTTTAACCCCAGATTTCCAATTCTCACAAGGGGAATAGGTAAAAAAAGGCACCATAATATGTTACACAATTTCTCCTAAATGTGGCAATAAGCAACATGTGACTGAACAGTACTGTTTGGCCACAACACTGGGCTTGTGAGGGAAAGAGTGCCATTTGATTTTAGGAGTACAGATTTTCCTAGTATAGTTTGCGGACACCTTTTGCAGAGCCCCTAAGTGCCGGCACAATAGAAACACCCACACCCTGCTGGGAATATCTGTGTACCTTGCTCCATATTCTGCTATGTATTGTGTTTTGTCATGCTTGGTACTAAATTCAGTCCCTCCTTAATAACAGTGTTTTTCTTGGATCCCAGTAACATCAGAGTACTGATATAGTGGAGGAGAGCCTGAGTACGCTCAGTATTTTTCCATATCAGGCGTGCTGGTATTTACTAGGGTTTTTACGGCTCCAGTTAGTGCTCTTTCCTATCCTTTCCTATGCAGATAGTTTGGGCCTCATCTTTGCTGAATCTATTCTCTAGCTACGTATTGTGTTTTCCTATATCACCGTAGTCTTTACATGTGGGGGGCTATCTATATCTTTGGGGACTGCTCCGAGGCAGATTAGATTTTCTAATATTTCTCTCTGAAAGAATATTTAGTTCTCCGGCTGTGTCGAGGCGACCAGGTCATCGTAGACACGCCCCACGGCTACTTCTAGTTGTGTGTCAGTATTAGGTCTGCAGTCCGTTAGGGTTTCAGCTACTCTGGTTATTTTTTGGGTTTCCGAGTTTTTGTCCTTTTTTTGATCCTCCTTGGTCAATGAATCATAACAACCCATGGTGTCAAACGCAATGAATGTTGCAGAATTAAAAATTGCAAATAATCCCTTGTCATGCCCAGTACATTATAGTGCCCGTACATACTGCCCAGCTTGTGCTTGTGGAGACCTTCAACCCATAAATTAAGCAGGCTCTTCTCACTACAATAATGCCAAACATTTGGATGCTAATTGTGGTTTAGGCACATTGTGGTAATCAGAAGTGAGGGAGGTATTTGGGTTTGGGAACACAGACTTTGCTGGATTTCTTTTTTTGAGGGGGGAGCCATAACATTTTTCCAGAGCCTTTGTGTTACCAGTAATATGAAAGCCCTCTATATATTTCCATTAACAGATAACAGGCCTGAGAGGGGAGTTATGTTTTTGTGGGTTGAGTTGAATGCTATTTGGTGGCGATTTGGGTACAGAACATTTTGGATCAGTTCACATTTATACTGTGCTCTATGCTGAGCACTTACATCAGGGTTTCCATCTTCATCTCCGATATACATGACTCAGGTGAAACCCCCAATGGATCCAGTCACTAATGAGGCAGGGGAGTTACTCCAGACTCTGTTTAGCCTCTGTACAGCGGTGGACGTAACAAAACTGTTGTTGACTGCAATTTTGTGCATGCATAAAAAGATGCATAAAAAGATAGACACCGCCGGACCACTGGCCAGATGTGAGGTCAAAGTGACTCCCTCTGCCTCATTACAGTGAATTTTCCGTTAGTAATTTTGTCTGAATCACGTTTTTCATAGATTTACATGTAATCCCCAGTGTAAACACTCAGCGTAGAGTGCAGGATAAATATGAGTCGTGCTCTCCTGTAATCTTTGGGAGGCAGAATGAACAAATCAACAGCAGATGAAGAATTAGCTTTATTAATTTATTTTTTATGCTGTTCACCTTGCGGTATCAGTGATTAGATGGCTTCATACCTCTTGTCAGTATGATTACAGAGATAACAAGTTTATATAGTTTTATTTAGGTTTGGCGACTATCATGCTAAAAAACACTTTGTTACAAAACAAAGGTTTTTTGGAACACTGAATCTTGAAGGCTATAATTTTTTTATTTTTCTGCCAACACAGTCATGTAAGGGCTTGTTTTTTGCAGGATGAATTGGAGTTTTTATTGGCACCATTTTGGGCCACATAATATTTTTTGATCGCTTTCTATTCTAGTTTTTGTGAGGCAGAATCATGAAGAAACAGCAACTCTGTAATATTTTTTTTTGTTTACACCATTCACCATGCCGTAAAAGTGATAAGACAGCTTATTCTTTGGGTCAGAACGATTACAATGAAACCACGTTTATATAGTTTTTTTTTGTTTTGCCGCTTTTACACCACTAAAAACAATTTTACAGAAAAAAAACAGTTTTGCATTGCTGCATTCTGAGAGCTCTAGCTTTTTGTTTTATCTGATGCATTTGTATAGTGGCTTGTTTTTTGTGGGACAAGATGGCGTTTTCAGCTGTACCATTTTTATCTTATATGACTTCTTGATCGCGTTTTATTACAGTTTTTTATTCAGCTGTATGATTAAAGACATACTTTTTGCTACTTTTTTTTTTTTACCGTGTTTACTAAAGAGGTTAACTAGCATGACAGATTTATAGATCAGGTTGTTACAGACGTGGCAATACCAAATATGTATACTTTTTTTTTTACAGAAATGTACTATATTTATTGGAATAATTTTTTTAAATCTTTGTTCTTTATTTTCAGATTTTTTTTAAATGTTTTTATTAATTTCTTTAACTTTCTTTAACATATTTACTTAGTCCCTTTATGGTACACTATCTTTCAGTGATCTGATCACTTAGCTAATCCACTTCAATGCTTCATGGATTAGAACTGTTTGTGCTGCACTCTGGCATGGTCTGTGAGGCTCTCCATAGCTCAGTAACCTGGAGTCGTCACGCCCTCATTACCATGGCAGTCTGGGAGAGGTAAGCGATCCTCTCACTGCCTCCTCAATGATGCGATCACTATTGATTGCAGCATATACTGGGTTAATCTGCCAGAGTGGTGTGGGCACTGCTACTGGCAGTGACATCCGGCCACGGATACAAGATAAGCCGGAACCTGGCAGCAATCGTGGGGTACTTCGCAGGAACCCCGACAATTGCCATGACGTACTGGGTACATCATTGGTCAGCATGGCACAGATGTTCATGATGTACCCAGTACGTCGAATGCTGCAAATAGATTACCTACTGCTGAATGTGACTACATATTGCTGAATGCTTACAGTGTGAAAAGATCGTACTTTCAAGATTCTGCTTTTTTGCCTGCTTAAGTGGGTGGTCACATAAATAAGTAATATTAAGGTCAGGTCAAGGTCATATTCTTACCAGCTTTCCATCCACCTCACGCAATACAATGTGGAGAGAAGCAAGAGAAGTTGCTAGTGACCACTGTGCATACATGCAGGTTGTATGCCTGCCCGTTCTAATAAGAAACTGAGCAGAATCCTGACATTATATGATAATGACAAGATACAACAATCTGCAGTCATGCAGAATTACTGCTGAAGAATGGAAAACATCTTTAAATAGATCTATTAGACCTGATAAAGACGTTTTAATGGGGTTTACTGAATTTGTCTCTTGAACAGTTCAAAGTCTGCAGTCTTCTTACTTGCTGATTGCTGAGTGGGATATTCCTACTTAAGTAACAGTTCTGGTCAGTTTCCTTCTGCTACTGTCATTGTTATTTGCATATAGAGATAACATTGCATTTGAACAAGTGCACTGCTCAGGAAAGTGAGAGCCATGATTAGGAGAATTGCTCTGGAAATGTTTGATCCAGGACTGATGAGCAGTGTAGAAAAGGAGAAATTCAGCCATATTTTGGGATAAAAAAAGACCTCTCTCCTCCTGTACCTGTCTGTGCCTTGTTTATGATTATTGTACTTGTGCCTATTATGTATACCCCTTTCCACATGTAAAGCGCCAAGGAACAAATGGCGCTAAAATAATAAATTATATTAAAAATAATATATTAATAATGTATTCTTTTTATTGCTTCCATTATTTTAACTTCACAGTTTGTTCACAAGGGATATCTTAGGGTTAATGTCAACTGTTTTATTTGGCTCATGAGTTCTCTCACTTTACAGTTGGACTTATAAAATACCCATCTTTATATTAGGATCATAAAATCATTCTATTATATTCTGAGAGCAAGTACACCAGTCTCATCATGTCTAAGATCTGTTTCATAATGTATGTACTGTGTATTGTGAAACCTGGGGAAAGACTGAAACAAATTTCAACTTTTATGTCTGCTGCCTTGTTTTCTTTTTTTTTTTTCTACATCTTTTAGTCAGATATTTCTATGGTTACTGAAAGGGAATCTGTCACAAGATTTTTGACAAGTAATCTGAAAGCAGCATAATGTAGAGATAGAGACCCTGATTTCAATGATGTTTCACTTACTGGGCTGTTTAGTGAAGTTTTGATAAACTATTGGAGATTAAACAGTGATCTTATCATTGGAGAGCTACAGTACTTGGCCTACTGACATGAAGTCTTCCATATTCGTGAGCTCTGTATATTCCCACCCCCACCACTGTTTGGCAGCTCTTTGTATACCCTGTATATGGGCAGAAAGCTGCCAATCAGTGGTGTGGGTGGGTGTTTTGGTCCGATGTTCAAGGGCTACCATGAACACAATTCATCAGAGTCGTAGGCAATAAAGTACCGACTGCAAGCCCTGAACTTAACACCACACTAGAAGGAGCTGGGCAGCATGCCTGACAACCTAGATGCCTCAAACCCAACCGGAGGACTACATAATCTACAAGGCAGAAAGTGAAAAGAAACTATCTTGCCTCAGAGCAGATTTCCCCAAAGAAAAATAGGCAGCCTCCCACATGTACAGATTGTGAGCAAAGATGAAAAAAGATATACACAGTAAGAGCAAGATGGAGCAAAGAGAGGCCACACTATTCTAAATACAAAAGACAGGATAGGAGACTCTTGCGGTTGGCATGAAAAACCCTATCAAAACTTCCTAGACGGAATGTGCAGAAAGGAAGAGTAATGTAATACTCACACGTTCACAATCCGTACAAGACTCTGGTGAAACTGTAGTAAAAAACTAGCAATTACCCTGCCAACTAAAGCTAGGTTCACACATAGCGACAGCGACAACGACATCGCTGTTACGTCACCATTTTCTGTGACGCAATAACGACCTTGTAAGTCGCTGTTATGATCGCTGCTTAGCTGTCAAACACAGCAGACGCAGCAGCGATCATAACGACACGCAACGCTGTGGTACATGTGCAGAGAGCAGGGAGCCACGCACACTGCTTAGCGCTGGCTCCCTGCACTCCTAACTACAGTACACATCGGGTTAATTACCCGATGTGTACTGCAGCTACATGTGCAGAGGGCAGGGAGCCGCGCACACTGCTTAGCACTGGCTCCCTGCACTCCTAGCTACAGTACACATCGGGTTAATTACCCGATGTTTACTGCAGCTACATGTGCAGAGCGCAGGGAGCCGGCACTGGCAGCATGAGAGCGGCGGACGCTGGTAATGAAGGTAAATATCGGGTAACCAGGGAAAGGTCTTCCCTTGGTTACCCGATGTTTACCTTGGTTACAGCTTACCGCAGCTTCCAGGTGCTGGCTCCTGCTCCCTGCTCGCTCCATTTCGTCGCTCTCTCGCTGTCACACACAGCAATGTGTGTGTCACAGCGGGAGAGCGACGGCCAAAAAATGAAGCTGGATATTCAGCAACGACCGGCGACCTCACAGCAGGGGCTAGGTCATTGCTGGATGTCACACACAGCGACAGCGACGGGACGTCGCTGCAACATCACAGAAAATGGTGACGTAGCAGCGACGTCGTTGTCGTCGTCACTGTGTGTGACACCACCCTTAGGGGTGCTTCACACACAGCGAGCTCGCTGCCGAGATCGCTGCTGAGTCACGCTTTTTGTGACGCAGCAGTGACCTCATTAGAGATCTCGCTGTGTGTGACACTGAGCAGCGATCTGGCCCCTGCTGCGAGATCGCTGCTCGTTACACACAGCCCTGGTTTGTTTTCTTCAAAGGCGCTCTCCTGCTGTGACACACAGATCGCTGTGTGTGACAGTGAGAGAGCGACAAATGAAGCGAGCAGGGAGCAGGAGCCGGCGTCTGGCAGCTGCGGAGGCTGGTAACTAAGATAAACATCGGGTAACCAAGGTGGTTACCCGATATTTACCTTAGTTACCAGCCTCCGCAGCTCTCACGCTCCCTGTGCTGCCGGCTCCGGCTCTCTGCACATGTAGCTGCATTACACATCGGGTTAATTAACCCGATGTGTACTGTAGCTAGGAGAGCAAGGAGCCAGCGCTCAGTGTGCGCGGCTCCCTGCTCTCTGCACACACAGCTAAGCGGTGTGTGCTGGTAACTAATGTAAACATCGGGTAACCATACCCGATGTTTACCTTAGTTACCAGTGTCCGCAGCTTCCAGACGCCGGCTCCGTGCAAGTGCAGCGTTGCTTGCACATCGCTGCTGGCTGGGGGCTGTTCACTGGTCGCTGGTGAGATCTGCCTGTTTGACAGCTCACCAGCGACCATGTAGCGATGCAGCAGCGATCCTGACCAGGTCAGATCGCTGGTCGGATCGCTGCTGCATCGCTAAAGTGTGAAGGTACCTTAACCCTTGCTAAGATAAATAGCATAGACTGACTAGGAAGATAAATCTTCCTTATCTGAAGGCACAAACAAAACAGGATACAATACAAAAACCTTCAGAGATAATTCACAGAAACATTAAGCAAATAACACACAAAAAGTATAAAGCAAAAGCAAGAACTTATCTTAGCTTGATAGCGGGGAAGCCAGGAGGACAAGAGACAGATTCCTATTCACTCAGGAATTTCAGACAACTGGCAAAGACAAACAGCCAGCACACACCTATATCCAAAATTATGGTTTCTGCTGCAAAACAGGTGTGTAGAACTGGGGAACAGAATTTAACCACTAACCTCAGTGACCACAGGAGTGAGTCCAAGAGCGGAACTCCACCAGGCAGTATTCACAACAGGCGGGACTATAGAGTGCCCCATTCAAATAAATGATAGAACTGCAGCACAGAAGACAGAGAATGTATCAAAATGAGAGCAAGCAGCCCAGTAAGTGATATGTTGCTAAAATTACGGTCTCTGTGGCTACATTATATATCTTTCAGATAAGGTAGCAAAAACCTTTTAAAGGGAACCTGTCAGGTGCAATATGCATCCAGAACCTCGAGCAGTTCTGGGTGAATATTGCTAATCCCTGCCTAACCGTCCCTGTGTACACTAGCATAGATAAAGAGATCTTTAGAAAAAGTATTTCTAAAGATCTTTTATGTTATGCTAATGAGGCCAGGGAATAGTCCCGATGGCGATTCTCCCCTTAGCTAGTCGGCCCACATAGCATGCTAGCACGTCCTTGTGGGCGTGCTAACACGCTAATGAATACACAGCAACACCGCACATACCTCACTGTTCATGGCGGAGGATGGATGTACCATGCGTATGATCTGGAGTCGTCAGCACTTCTGGTCATGCACACTGTATCTCACTGGAGCTGGGAAGCTTACACCCGGCATCAGTTTAGTGCGCATGATAGGAAGCCTCAGGTGCTCAGGATCATGCGCACTGCGCATCCATCCTCCGCTGGGATGAGGTATGTCCGGTGTTGCTGTGCATCCATTAGTATGTTAGTACGCCCACAGGGGCGTGCTAGCATTCTATGTGGGCCAACTACCTAAGGGGAGAAACACCCTTGGGACTAGTTCCCCACGCTTTTTAGCATAAGATAAAAGAATTTTAGAAATACGTTTTCTAAAGATCCCTTTATCTATGCTAGTGTATACAGGGACGGTTAGGCAGAGATTAGCAATGTGCACCCAGAACTGCTCGTGGTTCTGGGTGCATATTGGACCTGACAGGTTCCCTTTAAAGGGATCATCAGAATAGCAGGCAAACGGTATGGTAGAAAATGGGTGCTGCATTTGTGCTGCAAATTAAATTGAGCCAAGTCATTATATATTTGCTCTATTGTTATATTATATATGGTTGTAGCTGTATTATAGTATTATTCAGTACCTGTATCTTTTTTCCCCATCACTATATTACGATATTATTCAATCTCAGCATTAGTGGTTCAGTCTTCAGATTGTAGCATTATGGTGGTATCATTTGGTCACTATTGGTGGCATATTTGGTCTTGGTATGGAGGTATTGTTTGATCCTACTATAGAGGCATCGTTCAATCACTGTACAATCTAGACCTATGCTCTTCTATATAACTGGTGTTTGAGGTGAGTAGTGGTGTAATGTCATAGATACGTGGCTTACATTGTTAAATTAAATTTGTAAAAGTTAAAATAGAAGATTGTACAATGGTTATATTAGAGATGGGATACCAATATCTGTTGAACCTTTTAATAACAATAAAAATGAAATCTGTCATACAATTATTTTTTTCTAACCTTATGAAGACCACAGCTCTACTGAACTCAATGTCTCAGTTAACTGAAGCCTTCTAAAGCCGTTGTTACGCGAGTGCAGACAAGGGAGGTCATTGCCTTCCAGTCCTCTCTATACTTATTCTACAGATGGGCTTTTTCTGTACTGTAAATGACCAGCACTGCTCTACAGGGGGGAAAATGCAGTAAAAGCCATGACTTCCCTATAGGAAGCTTCGGGCATGCCTTTTCTACAATCACCTAATAGTATTTCTGCCTATTATATTACTGACCTTGTCGTGATCATCTGTTTCCCCTTTGCCTATGCCTACAGTTATGTCTTCTTTAATCTACCCACATTAGACATTTAATGAGCAGGAGCTGAACTGGTTAAAAATGAGCATGCTTACAATTCTACATTGCCGATCGGCACATGAAATATCTGCCATGGGCTGTTCAAAGTTCAGACATTGTCTTTTTGATGCGAGTTTATCCACGGTTGGCACCTAAATAACATGTCTCTAATGAGAGCATGAGAAATGGGTTTAAGCAATTTATTAAGTAAATTTTATTTTTAATAAAACTGAATTTTTGAAGTATAACATTATATTTAGAGGCATTTTGTCGCTTTGCTCGCTAAAAAAAAACGTATGCTAGATGTTGAATGCTTCTCAGCTACCTGTGCAAGGAACTGTTTCATGTGCAAGATTAAATTTTCAGGGTGCTGGCAGTAAATGTTAAATTGATTTTCCTCGAGGCAGTTACAGTATCCTTCCTCGACCAGAAGATAAGAGCTTTCATCTGAAATGAGTATAGTGTATGACTGCATATAGACAGCCTATCCTGTACATGATAAGGAAAACAGCGTATGTACAGTATTAAATCTAATAATCGATAAATCCAGTCCATTCATCACACAAGGGGATCAATTATTATTACATTAGAGGTGTTTGAACATGAAAAACATTTATTACTTATTAATAAGATTATTAATGGGGGCACGTCTATTGTGATCACAAGAACGGAGTTCTGGGAGGTCACACATGTCTATTACTGCTCCATTCAATGACTATGAGACTGACCAAGATAGCCGAGTACAGAGGTTGGCTATGCCATGCAGCAGTAGTGCGCATGTGTAACCACTCACCATGGCATTCAAACACCACTGTCTCTTGGGCTTGGGACTTCCATCTAATGAGTCTTGTGTCCCAGTTGATCATATATTTTACTGGCAGATACAGACAGGAAAGAAAAAAAATGTATATATATATATATATATATATATATATATATATATATATATAGTGCCTTGCGAAAATATATGGCCCCCTTGAATTTTTCAACCTTTTCCCACATTTCAGGCTTCAAACATAAAGATAAAAAATTTAAATTTTACGGTGAAGAATCAACAAGTGGGACACAATTGTGAAGTAGAACGAAATTTATTGCTTATTTTATACTTTTGTAAAAAATAATAAACTGAAAATTGGGGCGTGCAATATTATTCGGCCCCTTTACTTTCAGTGCAGCAAACTCACTCCAGAAGTTCATTGAGGATCTCTGAATGATCCAATGCTGTCCTAAATGACTGATGATGATAAATATAAGCCACCTGTGTGTAATCAACACTCCATATAAATGCACCTGCTCTGTGATAGTCTCAGTTTTCTGTTTAAAACGCAGAGAGCATCATGAAGACCTAGTAACACACCAGGCAGGTCCGTGATACTGTTGTGGAGAAGTTTAAAGCCGGATTTGATTACAAAAAGATTTCCAAAACTTTAAACATCCCACGGAGCACTGTACAAGCGATCATATTGAAATGGAAGGAGTATCATAGCACTGCAAATCTAACAAGACCCGGCTGTCCCTCAAAACTTTCATCTCAAACAAGGAGAAGACTGATCAGAGATGCAGCCAAGAGGCTCATGATCACTCTGGATGAACTGCAGAGATCTACAGCTGAGGTGGGAGAGTCTGTCCATAGGACAACAGTTAATCACACACTGCACAAATCTGGCCTTTATGGAAGATTGGCAGGGAGAAATCCATTTCTCAAAGATATCTATAGAAAGTGTTGTTTAAAGTTTGCCACAAGGCACCTGGGAGACACCAAACATGTGGGAGACTGTGCTCTGGTCAGATGAAACCAAAATCGAACTTTTTGGGCACAATGTCAAACGATATGTTTGGCGTAAAAGCAACACAGCTCATCAAGCTGAACACACCATCCCCACTGTCAAACATGGTGGTGGCAGCATCATGGTTTGGGCCTGCTTTTCTTCAGCAGGGACAGGGAAGATGGTTAAAATTGATGGGAAGATGGATGGAGCCAAATACAGGACCATTATTGAAGAAAACCTGTTGGAGTCCGCAAAAGACCTAAGAATGGGATAGAAATTTGCCTTTCAACAAGACAATGATCCACAACATAAAGCAAAATCTACAATGGAATGGTTCACAAATAAATGTATCCAGGTGTTAGAAAGGCCAAGTCAATGTCCAGACCTGAATCCAATCGACAATCTGTGGAAAGAGCTGAAAACTGCTGTTCACAAACGCTCTCCATCCAACCTCACTCAGCTCGAGCTGTTTGCAAAGGGCAAGAATGGGCAAGAATTTCAGTTTCTCGATGTGCAAAACTGATAGAGACATACCCAAAGCAACTTGCAGCTGTAATCGCAGCAAAAGGTGGCGCTACAAAGCATTAACTTAAAGGGGACGAATAATATTGCACGCCCCCCTTATTATTTTTTATAAAAGTTTAACATAAGCAATAAATTCCGTTCAACTTCACAACTGTGTCCCACTTGTTGTTGATTCTTCACCATAAAATTTAAATGTTTTATCTTTGTTTGAAGCCTGAAATGTGGGAAAAGGTAGAAAAATTTAAGGGGAACTGAATACTTTCACACGGCACTGTATATGCTCTTTACAGTTTAATAACTTTTCATAATGCAGAATTTCACCAGCTTTGTAGGAAGACATGGGCCCCAAAACCTCTTGGGCCCCTGTGCAGTTGCACAGGTTGCACCAATAATATTTCCGCCCCAGATATATTTATTACCTATGTTCATGTTACAGTAATATTTTATCATGAAAACACAGCATTTAAGTAGAAGCATGCAATGCTGATTTCCTCATCTCAAACAGTTTATTTAAACAAAAGCCAACAACAGAGGTGGGTATACCCCCCAAATCTCAATAACTTGTCATGTGGCGCCGAGCATCAGTTACAGGTTGACAACAACGTCTCATACTGTTCGCAAGTCAAGTTATTGTCAGCTGAGGTATGGCGTCTCACTCTTTTTGAAGAACCCCCTCTCCCCCCTCGTCAGATGTATGGGCCATTGTGGCATTCTAAATCCTATAAAGACATACAAGTTGCCCCCCCCTCCTCTTTTATACTGTAGTAATATCCACCATCCTTGGCCACTTCCTGGTAAATATGTCCACATCATGGCCCCATCCTGGTGTATGACTCCATCATGGCTATATCCTGGTATATATGTCCACTATCACGGCCCCATCCAGGTATATATATCAGCATTATGGTATATAGCCCCATCATGGCCCCATCCTGGTGTATGACTCCCATATTGCCTATATCCTGGTATATATGGTCCCATCCTGGTATATGTCCCCATCATGACCCCTTCTTGTGTATGGCCCCGATCATGGATATAACCTGGTATATATGGCCCCAGCATGGTATATATGTCCCCATATTGCCTATCCTGGTATAAATGGCGCCATCATGGCCTATCTTGGTATATATGGCCCAGTAATGGCCCCAGCCTGGTATATAGCCCCCCATCCTGGTATATAGCACTCCATCCTGGTATGTAGCCCCTCATCCTGGTATGTAGCCACCCATCCTGGTATATAGCCACCTATGCTGGTATATTGCCCCCTCATCCTAGAATGGTGTTCCAGACGTTATTTCTTGATTGATTTGTAGTCTTTCGTTTGTGAACCCGGCCCCACCCATACCTATTGCCAGTCCACATTATATGCATATTGTTACGCTCCCGCCATCACGGCACCGCTCCTTACCCACTGATCTGGTCCACATGCCCACTGGTCATGGCTGCCGCTCCCGCGCCCCTGCATCTTGCTCCCTTGTTTCTGACTCTGAGTGGTCTGACTCTGAGTTGTCTGGCTCTGATTCTGAAGCCCATGCATGTGTATAGGGTGGGGCTGCGCCCACTCACCTTAACTTATAGGCCCAGCACTCCTGAAGCAGGATATGACATGATACTGGAACAGGGTATATAAGCCTTCCCTTTCCATGTGGGCGGCGCCTGAGCAACGTGTTCCTTGAGGTAGATGTCAGGTCTCTCTGTGCATTGCATCCCAATTAACCCTGTGTCTTCCGCAGAGCCCGTCTGCCGTCCTGACCTGGTCCCAGTGTGTGGATCTCCCAGGAGGTATCCCGGTGACCGTGTGCTGAGGATTCCGCCATATCCTGTCAGTCTGAACCCGTCACCTGGACTTCGCCCGGTGACCTCAACCTTCACGCCCAGCTGGACCCAGATCCCGTCTGTTGTTTCAATCCAGCACCTGAACCTGATTCCGGCATTGTCTCCTGGAACCCTGTGGCCCCAGAGACTCCGTACTACCAGTCCCCTGAAGGACGCTGTTCCCGTACCTACTAGTGTTCTGGCTGCCGTGCATTTAGGCCCTCTGGTGGGGCGACCAGACAGTCCCTGTATAGGGGTTAGCTCTTGGTTGCCTCTCCAGGGGAGATCGGTGCACGGTTCAGAGAATCCACCACCAGGACCTAACACATATATAGCCTGGGCCTCAGCTTGCCATACGCGGTAAGTTTTTTAACTGCATGAGAGGACACACACTAGCTAGGGAACCCAACGTAGAGAAATACTTTGACGTAGTGTTGGGGCTCTGTTGCATTGATCAATTCAATAGCTAAATTTCTCTTTATTCATATGTTCATGGCAGTAATGCAGATTCCATTTTTCATATTTTCATTCTTATATATTATTACACATATTGGATTTTTCATGTCAGTATTCACACAGCAGTTTCTGCTTTTCATATATTCCCCTTACATAGTCACTGGTGTGCATACCTTCTCTCCATATACCATCCTGGTGTATGACTCCATCATGGCTATATCCTGGTATATATGTCCACTATCATGGCCCCATCCAGGTATATATATCAACATTATGGTATATAGCCCCATCATGGCCCCATCCTGGTGTATGACTCCCATATTGCCTATATCCTGATATATTTGGTCCCATCCTGGTATATGTCCCCATCATGGCCCCTTCCTGGTGTATGGCCCCGATAATGGATATAACCTGGTATTTATGGCCCCAGCATGGTATATATGTCCCCATATTGCCTGTCCTGGTATACATGGCGCAATCATGGCCTATCTTGGTATATATGGCCCAGTAATGGCCCCAGCCTGGTATATAACCCCCCATCCTGGTAAATAGCACTCCATCCTGGTATGTAGTCCCTCATCCTGGTATATAGCCACCCATCCTGGTATATAGCCACTTATCCTGGTATATAGCCCCCTCATCCTAGTATATAGCCCCCATCATGCTATATAGCCCACTACCGTACTGCACACAGTAAAAAAAATAAATAAATGACTGTGCTTCGTGTTCACTTTCATAATGAGGCATGTGGAATTTTGCATAGCGAGCTAGGATGGATGTATAGAAAGATAGGATGTACAGATAGATAGACAGTATACACACAGACAGTATACACACACAGTATTCACAAACAGGCAGTATTCACAGACAGATAGTATACACTGACAAATAGTATATACTGACAGATAGTATACACAGACAGTAAGCACAGACATACATTATACACAGACAGACAGTATACACAGACAGACAGCTACATATTGCACACTATACAGAACACATATCTTATATACAGTTAGGTCCAGAAATATTTGGACAGTGACACAAGTTTTGTTATTTTAGCTGTTTACAAAAACATGTTCAGAAATACAATTATATATATAATATGGGCTGAAAGTGCACACTCCCAGCTGCAATATGAGAGTTTTCACATCCAAATCGGAGAAAGGGTTTAGGAATCATAGCTCTGTAATGCATAGCCTCCTCTTTTTCAAGGGACCAAAAGTAATTGGACAAGGGACTCTAAGGGCTGCAATTAACTCTGAAGGCGTCTCCCTCGTTAACCTGTAATCAATGAAGTAGTTAAAAGGTCTGGGGTTGATTACAGGTGTGTGGTTTTGCATTTGGAAGCTGTTGCTGTGACCAGACAACATGCGGTCTAAGGAACTCTCAATTGAGGTGAAGCAGAACATCCTGAGGCTGAAAAAAAAGAAAAAATCCATCAGCGAGATAGCAGACATGCTTGGAGTAGCAAAATTAACAGTCGGGTACATTCTGAGAAAAAAAGAATTGACTGGTGAGCTTGGGAACTCAAAAAGGCCTGGGCGTCCACGGATGACAACAGTGGTGGATGACCGCCGCATACTTTCTTTGGTGAAGAAGAACCCGTTCACAACATCAACTGAAGTCCAGAACACTCTCAGTGAAGTAGGTGTATCTGTCTCTAAGTCAACAGTAAAGAGAAGACTCCATGAAACTAAATACAAAGGGTTCACATCTAGATGCAAACCATTCATCAATTCCAAAAATAGACAGGCCAGAGTTAAATTTGCTGAAAAACACCTCATGAAGCCAGCTCAGTTCTGGAAAAGTATTCTATGGACAGATGAGACAAAGATCAACCTGTACCAGAATGATGGGAAGAAAAAAGTTTGGAGAAGAAAGGGAACAGCACATGATCCAAGGCACACCACATCCTCTGTAAAACATGGTGGAGGAAACGTGATAGCATGGGCATGCATGGCTTTCAATGGTACTGGGTCACTTGTATTTATTGATGACATAACAGCAGACAAGAGTAGCCGGATGAATGCTGAAGTGTACCGGGATATACTTTCAGCCCAGATTCAGCCAAATGCCGCAAAGTTGATCGGACGGCACTTCATAGTACAGATGGACAATGACCCCAAGCATACAGCCAAAGCTACCCAGGAGTTCATGAGTGCAAAAAAGTGGAACATTCTGCAATGGCCAAGTCAATCACCAGATCTTAACCCAATTGAGCATGCATTTCACTTGCTCAAATCCAGACTTAAGACGGAAAGACCCACAAACAAGCAAGATCTGAAGGCTGTGGCTGTAAAGGCCTGGCAAAGCATTAAGAAGGAGGAAACCCAGCGTTTGGTGATGTCCATGGGTTCCAGACTTAAGGCAGTGATTGCCTCCAAAGGATTCACAACAAAATATTGAAAATAAAAATATTTTGTTTGGGTTTGTTTTATTTGTCCAATTACTTTTGACCTCCTAAAATGTGGAGTGTTTGTAAAGAAATGTGTACAATTCCTACAATTTCTATCAGATATTTTTGTTCAAACCTTCAAATTAAACGTTACAATCTGCACTTGAATTCTGTTGTAGAGGTTTCATTTCAAATCCAATGTGGTGGCATGCAGAGCCCAACTCGCGAAAATTGTGTCACTGTCCAAATATTTCTGGACCTAACTGTATAACACATGATTCATATTATACTCACCTCCTTCTTGGCCTCCTAGAGTTCAGAGGCTCTTTAGAAGCAGCTTCTCCAGCCATAGGAGTGCAGGCGCCTCCCCCTCTATCTCTCTGGCCGCAGCAGTGAAGGTGCCCCTCCCCCTCTCCCTGTGGTGAAGAAGAGAGCAGACAGAACACCAAGGAGGGAAGGGCGCCCTGTGCTTGAGCTTGTGCAGGAGCAGCAAATGACAATGAACTGCTGCTCCCTGCGGTGCTCCATCTGCTGTCTGCCAGAAGGGGCCCTGTGCGACTGGTGGCCATGCTACTCACCTTCCCTGCACTCCCCCGGCGTCCTCCTGCGACGCTGACATGCCGATAACTGACCAGCGTGTAAGCAGCACAGAGCATTACAGCAGTGTCACGCATGCCCATGTGGTGCCCTGGACAAGCCAGGTCGTCACAGAACAACACCTACACACCCCACACTCCCGGTCAGGCACACCAAAGTCAGACAAAAACCCTTGTTGCCTTCCTCCAGGGGCTGATGTTCACACCAGGGGGTGGGCCAGGCGGTTGGCCCCGCCCACCGAGGAGTTCACAGTCCTGGAGGCGGGAAAAGTAAGCAGATCAGTTTGAGAGTGGAAAGTGGAAGGAAGGAAAGTGGTAAAGGAGCAGACTGAAGTTGGTCCGGGTGTGTGGCCCGGACGGAACAGCAAGGTTGGCAGACGGTGGTGACCGTCTGCAGGAGTGGCCTATTGGAGCTATCCGTAAGGACCATGGACGGGCGGTGGCCCGGCGGTACCGGACTGGTACGCAAAGAGAAGCCAGCACGATCAGGCAGGGGCTTACGGACCCCGGCAAGGCTAGGAGTCGCCGTGAATTTGTGAAGTTTCAGGGGTTCCCCATGGACATGGGTCCCCTGAAAAGGACAGAACCCGCTCGGGTAACTTGTGCTGGACTGGGGTCAAGGGGTGCTGCCTGTTTTCTTAGGGGCAGCATCAGGGCCAGGTTACTTGGGTGGGAGAGAGCGGAAGCCCTAACCGTTTTGCAACGTTTTAAGTAAGAGTACCTCCCGATGTGGGAAGATGTTATTATACTTGTAATGTGTTTACGGTTATCTTTTCCAGTTTGTGAAAATAAAACCGGTGATGGACGGGCAGCCCGCGGACGGTCTGCATTTTACTAAGGGGGGAATGTGGCGCCCTGGACAAGCCAGGTCGTCACAGAACAACACCTACACACCCCACACTCCCGGTCAGGTACACCAAAGTCAGACAAAAACCCTTGTTGCCTTCCTGCAGGGGCTGATGTTCACACCAGGGGGGTGGGCCAGGTGGTTGGCCCCGCACACCAAGGAGTTCACAGTCCTGGAGGCGGGAAAAGAGGCAGTTAGTTTAGTTTTGGAGGTGAAAGTGGAAGGAGGAAAGTGGCAGTTAAGCAGCCTGAAGTTGGTCCGGGTGTGTGGCCCGGACAGATCAGCAAGGTTGGCAGACGGTGGTGACCGTCTGCAGGAGTGGCCTATTGGAGCTAACCGTAAGGACCGTGGAAGGGCGGTGGCCCGGCGGTACCGGACCGGTACGCAAAGAGAAGCCAGCACCATCCGGCAGGGGCTTACGGACCCTGGCAAGGCTAGGAGTCGCCGTGAATTTGCCAAATCCGTTAGCGAAGGGAACCTCCTGGGTTTCCCAGCAGCCAAGTCCCGTCAGAAGGCAACAGTTCAACCGAGAGAGGGAAACACAGTCACCGCCAAGGCTAAAGTTCCCAGGGCCAGAGCCTGCGGGCAAAAGGGGCTCCTTCAGCACCCATCCAAGCTGGGGAGCGGGTTACCGGTGGGAACCCATTGGAACCGTTACACTACATAGGTGCAGGGAAAGGCAGTCACCATCAGCCTGCCGGGAGGAGAAACACCGCAGCCGTCTGTGGGACCCGTCCATCCAGCCGTGTGTTTTACCGAGAACTGTGTTCTCATCATTGGCTGAGTGAGTACCACCGTGCCATGCGGCACAGCGCTGCTCCCGCGACCCTGCACCTCGCCAGGCCCCGTAACCCGCCTGCCATCCATCCCTACCCCATCACCGGGCCCCGGGACAACCAACCCCCTACCCACAGAGGGGAGAACTAACATCCAGGCTGCTCCCTGTCATCGCTCCCGGGATCCCCGTCCAGAGCAGCGGTGGTGTCACCAATATCACCACAACCGTGGGTGGCGTCACGGACAATAACCAAATCCCCACCATCCAATCCCCACCCTTTTCACTCACGGGCGAGGAGCACCGCTCAAGTCCCCGGGATCCGACCCACCACTCGAGCCACCACCGAGCAGCAGCAGCTGCCGCAGCCGCGGCCGGACCCGAGCAGTGGGAGAGCGCAGCGTCCCCTCCTCCGCCCGCGACACCCACTTACGGCAGCGGTAGCTGTCAGTGTATTCTCTGCTCCCCATATCCAGGATTGTGTGCGTGGGGAGCAATATCCATGGCCTTAAATGGCGGCCGGTACATGGCCGTGCTGCGATGTATTAAACTTGGATGCGCAGCCTCCGACACACATCTATCTGAATCAGGGGCTAGGGCCGGCAGGCCCCTTGCACCCTGGGCCCGGTCACAGTTGTGACCTCTGCGACCACGGTTGTTACGCCCCTGTCGTATACCCCCTGAAGATATAAATGATTTTAGTGCCTAATGTGTAATGTAAAATGTGTGGTATACAGTTTTATAGTAGAAAATGTGATGTGTTTTTTAATGAATAGTAATATGGGTGAGGTAATATAAGAGGTATATCAATGTTTTTAGGTATAGTACATCATAGTGCTGAGTGTGTGTAAGCCACAGTACCCAAACTGGCTACCAGAGGCCCCCCAGTTTCTCCTAGTTATGGTTAAGCTATCCCTCAGGCAATTTAGGCTATGTGCACACAGTGTGTTTTTCTCGGCGTTTTTGCGCGTTTTTCGGGTGCGTTTTTGGCCTCAAAACTGCATGACTTTGCTTCCCCAGCAAAGTTTATGAGTTTTCATTTTTGCTGTCCCCACACATCTGGTTTTTTTCAGCTGTGTTTTTGTGGTGCCACAAAAACGCAGCATGTCAATTATTCCCGCGTTTTTCACTGCGCTTTTCATCCATTGAGTTCAATGGGATGTTGAAAGACGCAATGAGAAACGCAAATAGCTGCGTTTTGGTGCGTTTCTAAGACCAAAAACGCAGCTATAAACGCAGGAGGTGGGTAGTAAAGTGACATGTACAGGAAGAGGATTCCTTCTGTCAGTAAACACAGAAGCGTGAATCCTCCCGGTACCGTCACCGCCGCTTCCACCTCCCATCCTGTCCATGTCTGCTGCCGTGCGGCGCCATGTACAGGCAGGAGGTGGAAGCGGCTGCGAAAACAAAAGTTAACAGTAGAAAAAAAAAAAGTTATACTCACCTGTCTGCAGGGTCCCGGTGCCATGCCCGCTCCCAGATTCTGTCACAGTATCGCCGCTCCGGCTGTGTGCAGTCTCCAAGGGTACGTATGCCTGCAGGATGCAGGACCTGGCGATGGATCACCTGATGCAGTCACCTGACGCATCAGGTGATCGTAAGTCTCGGGCTGACGCCAGCGCCCGGCCGGTATCAGCTGATCCTGCCGTCAGGAGACTTCATCCCTGATTACCGGCAGCTGCTGCAGCGATCGGATGGGATCAGACTCCCGCCCATCGCTGCAGGAGCTGCCGGTAATCAGCACATAAGTGAGTATTTTTTTTTTGCACCGATGCATCAGCTGATTGTATAATCGGCTTTTATACAATCAGCTGATGTGTGATGGGATTCAGGCACTTGATCCTGACACATCATCTGATCGCTTTGCCTTCCAGCAAACCGATCAGATGATATTGGATCCGGATTGGACGGCGCGGGACCCTTACTGCGGAGGGGGGTTCTTTATTTCAATAAAGATGGAGTCACTAATTGTGTTGTGTTTTATTTCTAATAAAAATATTTTTTTGTGTGTTGTGTTTTTTTTTTATCTTTACTAGAAATTCATGGTGGCCATGTCTAATATTGGCGTGACACCATGAATTTCGGGCTTAGGGCTAGCTGATAATATACAGCTAGCCCTAACTCCATTATTACCTAGCTAGCCACCCGGCTTCAGGGCAGCTAGAAGAGTTGGATACAGCGCCAGAAGATGGCGCTTCTATGAAAGCGCCATTTTCTGAGGTGGCTGCGGGACTGCAATTCACAGCGGGGGTGCCCAGAAAGCATGGGCACCCTGCACTGTGGATTCCAATCCACAGTTGCCTAGTTGTACCCGGCTGGACTCAAAAATTGGGCGAAGCTCACGTCATTTTTTTTTTAAATTATTTCATGAAATTCATGAAATAATTAAAAAAAAAGGGCTTCCCTATATTTTTGGTTCCCAGCCGGGTACAAATAGGCAGCTGGAGGTTGGGGGCAGCCCGTACCTGCCTGCTGTACCCGGCTAGCATACAAAAATATGGCGAAGCCCACGTCATTTTTTTTGTTTGGGGGGGCAAAGAAATCCTGCATACAGTCCTGGAAGGAGGATGCTGAGCCTTGCAGTTTGACAGCTGCTGTCTGCTCTCCTGCATACACTATTGGATGGAGGATGCTGTGCCTTGTAGGTCTGCTCCCCCTGACTCTCCCTCAAGCATACAGTCCTGGATGGAGTATGCTGAGCCTTGTAGTTCTGCAGCTGTCTGCTCTTCTGCATACACTAGTGGAGAATGAAGAACACATTGAAGAAGGAAATGACATCAGACCTTTTTTTTTTGTTCACTGATAAAAAACGCATAAGGACGCAGTGAGCAAAAACGCAGCAAAACGCAGCAAAAAAACGCACCAAATCGCGGCAAAACGTTTTTGTGCGTTTTTAGCGGCCAAAAACGCACAAAAACGCAGCGTCAAAAAAACGCACTGTGTGCACATAGCCTTAAGGTTAAGTCCAGCCAGTCAGGGAGGGGAAGTAGAGTGCAGGTGATATAGAGATATGCAGTTGCATAGTGTTTGAGGGAGAGAAGTCAAAGCAGGAGGGACAGGAGTAGGAGAAGAACATAGGACCAGGATAAGTATGTAGGATTTTCTCTCTAGAGACAACAGATAAGGGACCCCCCACAAGCAAGCTTGAGAGAAGTGCAGAGAGAGTGGCTGATCAGAGTACAATGGGAACCTTCAGAGAGAGATAAGGCTGCCTGGCTGAAGTACACTGGCACAAGAACATTAATTAATTTTATATTTTGATAGATCGGGCATTTCTGAACACGGCGATACCAAATATGTTTATATTTTTTACTTTTTTAACCAGTTCATTTTCAATGGGGCAAATGGGGATCGATTTGAACTACTAAGCTGACTTTTTTTTTATTTCACTAGCCTCCCTAGGGGACTATAAGGATCAGGAGTCTGATCGCTGATTCATTTCTGGTGATCAGAGCTGCGCAGCTTTGATCAGGAGAATTTCTGCATTCAAGTTAGTGCTGGCGCTCTGTCGGCCCTAACAGGAACTACATCATGATAGCGGCAGGAGTCATCACATGACCCGTCTCTAATATGGCAACCATTGGCTCCTCATGATCGCGTCACTGGGCCTTTCATGGCGGCAAGGAAAGGTGATTTCTCCACCGCGGCTATTTAAATCTTGCTGTCACATTTTGACAGCGTGATCTAAGGGGTTACCAGGTGTTGGTAGATTACGGATCCACCTACGCCTGTAAGCCACATGTCTGTTGTTCAAATCAGCAGACATGTGAAGGGATCGCCGCAGGCTCGTTGCAGCAGCCGTCGGTTATTACCCCAACATGATTTAGGACATACTAGCACGTCCTCGGTCGTGAAGAGATTAAAGAATCAAAAGACAGACCAAAAGCCATTGCATTTATTGTAACACACAAGTCGCATTAGGGGAAAGCATTATTTTCATGGATGTCCATTTTCTCAAAAACTAGAACCAAGGCAAAAAAGCAATGCAAATTTTGAATTCAATTCCCTCAAAATACCCTAAATCAATTAAAAAAAAATATTTTTTTCAGCCTTTGGGCTATACTCAAAAAAATCAATATGCATACTCCTGGCCAAAATCCGACTGTTTATAGCGCACTCAATGCAAGTGTATTCTGTTGTGACTACGGACTTGTTGTTTAGACCCCTTTAAGTTTATCTCTTCATGGAGCCAACAGCATTGCTTTATCAATCTCATTTTTGGATAACCCCATATCATACAGTCTTTTTTTAAGACCATTAGCCTGTTTTTAAAAACTTTCATTAGAACTATTTAATAAACATAGTCTCAGAAACTGACTGTATGGCAGGGATCATAATAGACAACGGTGTTACTTACCACTTGTCGTTTTTCTATAGACACTGGTTAATAGCGGACCTTCATTTTTCTCTACAGTCACATCAAGAAAATCAATCTTTTGTCCCCTATATGACAGTACAACACATATTGTAATTGTTTTTGATGTATGTCGCAAAATTGTTATATTACAATATATCACCATCTTAAGCCCACTTTACATGCTGCAATATATCTTACGATGTGTCGGCGGGGTCACGTCATAAGTGACGCACATCCGGCATCGTAAGGTACATTGTAGTGTGTGACAAGTACGTGCGATTGCGATTGAACGAAAATCCGTTCATCACATGCATGTTGTTCATTTCTCATGAATTGAAGGTGCGGTTCTGCAATGTTCCCGGGGCAGCACACATCACAGTGTGTGACACCCCAGGAACATTGAACGACAGCTTACCTCCGTCCGCGGCTCCCGCTGACAATGCAGAAGGAAGGAGGTGGGCGGGATGTTTACGTCCCGCTCATCTCCGCCCCTCCGCTTCTATTAGCCGGCTGCCGCGTGACGTCGATGTGACGCCGAATGTCCCTCCCACTCCAGGAAGTGGACGTTCGCCGCCCACATCGAGGTCGTATGGACGGGTAAGTACGTGTGACGGGGGGTTAATCGTTTGTGCGGCACGTTCAACAAATTGAACGTGCCACACATACGATGGGGGCGTTGCAAATCGCATACGATATCGTATGCGAAATTGCAACGTGTAAAGCAGGCTTAACACTATGATCACATCATCAATGTGACAACTTCAAATGTGACAGGTATGGATTTTTTTCTGCAAATATTGTGTTCCCTGAAAGCTGCCAGGAATGAAACAGAAAACGTTGGTGCCACCGATGTCTCCATCATTGGGTCACACAGCTGCCGACACCACTACTAATTAAGTAATGATTTTATTTATAAAGCGCCAATATATTCTGCAGCAATTTACAATAAAGTGGGGACATATACCAACAATAGAGACATTACTAACAGATAATTCCACAGTCACAGATGGAGTGAGATCCTACGCACAAGCTTACAGTCTATAATTATATATTATTACATTATAATAAATAGGGATTTCATATAAAACTGCATGATCCAGTCATCCAGGGACACATGAATAGGAGGGAGCAGATTCTGAGGAAAATTTAATGAGGAACAGGGAAAACTTAAAAAACTTAAATTAGTGAAGTGAGGTGATAAGTCTGTCTAAAGAGATGTTTAAAACCCCTTCATGACATATGATGTACAGTATAACACAAAAGTGAGTACACCTCCCACATTTTTGTAAATATTTTATTATATCTTTCCATGGGATAACACTGAAAATATGACACTTTCAAACAATGTACGGTAGTCAGTGTACAGCTTGTATAACAGTGTAAATTTGGTACCATCTAAATAACTCAACACCCAGTCATTAATGCCTAAACTGCTGGAAACAAAAGTGAGTACACCCTTAAGTGAAAATGGCCAAATTGTGCCTAATTAGCCATTTTTCATCCCTGAAGTCATGACTCATTAATATTACAAGGTTTCAGATGTGAATGGGGAGCAGGAGTGTTGATGTACTGCTCTGTATAGTACAAGTGATTGGATGATCGCAACTTCCAGGGGACTAGTAAAAACAGAAAAAGTGAAAAAAAAAAAAAATTAAAAATATGACACCCACTCACAAAAGTTTAAATCAGCCAAGACTTTTTTTTTTTTTTTTTTTTAAATAATCCCCTCTCTCAACATATTCCCATAAAGGGATTGAAGCTTTCTCAAATAGGTTCTTGTTGGATCCTGATTTAGTTTTTCATATATTCTGTCACACAGCTCTCTATTACTTTTTTGTTATTAAAATTCTTTTGACATTATGCTAATTTACCCCCTATAGTTATTTTTTTTTTACCAAAAATTCATAAACCATTATGTCATGTCCTTTTTTACCACCCCTACCACTTCCAATTCATTATAATGGCTCTTCTTATACCACCCCCACTCCTAGTTTATTATGCCATATCTTGTCTCCAAACTTCCACTTCCAAATAATTTTGTCATGTCCTCTCCCACCCCGCACTCCCAATTTATTATGATGTCCTGTCCTCTCCCCTAACGCCCATTTATTATTTTTTTTTATAAAGCAGAATATCATACCTCTATAGACAATCCCCTGTGGCTATGCTCCCTTCCTATTGTGGCTGGTGGGTACATGCTAAATGATGCATTTGGCTCAATGATGTCATTGTCCCAGCTGAGTCATAAATAACTATTTTTTGTAGGATTTCGATTGCTTTAACTCATTACTTGCCAAATTAGAAATTTTCATTTTTTTTTATTAAATGACAGATTTTTAATGAAAAAAATAATTAAGAATGAAAATGAAATTTAAGCAAAATTAATGAATGTAATGTATAAATTAAATTAATTAATAATTAATTTAATATAATGAATTTTAAGCAAAAGATTAGGCGTCCCAAAAAAAGAACATTGGTAGATAGGTTAATCTTGCTGTTCTGTTCGGTCAAAAATGACAGAATTTGAAATTTGATTTTTTTTTTTAAATATTCATTATGTGGTTCTGAAACTTGTGTTTAATTGACTTTTCCTCATTTGAGGGGATCTTGCTATGGGTTGGTATTTTTTTTTTGTTTACTTTTTTCAAAAATAACTAGAACATTATAAGTGTATAGAAAACCCAAATAGTACAGCAGGATTAACAGTGCACTTGGGTAAATTTCCCAACACCTCTGACGAAGGCCTTCTTTCCTTCTTTGTGTTCCAGTATGTACAGGGAAATATATTGCTGATAGTCCCATGGGTTAAAATATATGAGTAAAATCTAATTTGCAGTTCCCTGGAGTAGTCACTAAAGAGCAGAACCGAGCTGTGGTGTTCAGGCTCCGTAGACTCATTACATCTGGCCTCTGATAAAACTGGTAACTATTGATCATTTGAGGTGCCGCTTGTTGGACTCTATAGATGTGATATGATCAGTTATCTAAGGATAGGTCAATAATATCATAGTAACTGACACCCCCTTACTAAAGCACTTTAAAAAAACATTGATCATACACCCATGTATTCTTAGAGATACTTGCAACGTTTGAAGTTTTAGGCATGAATGGTGCTGCAGCAAAACAGTACGGATTCTTACAACAACACAAAAGAAGTGGACAGTTTTTATGACAAAGAATTAGGAAATTTGATATTACACAAATGTTAGAAAGTTAACTCCTTTATCAACTCTTTTTGTATATCTACAGTTGAAACCAGAACTTTACATGCACTATCTAAAAAGACACATCTCTTGTTTTTCTCACTATGTGACATGAAATCAGAATAAACCTTTCCCATTTTAGGTTAATTAGGAACCAAAATTATTTATAATTTGCCAAATGCCAGAATAATGAAAGAGAAAAAATGTTTTAAGGCATTTTTATTACTTCCTGCAAAGTCAAAAGTTTACATATATTTAATTAGCATTTGGTACCATTACCCATATACTGTATGACTTAGGTGAAATGTTTTGGATATCCTTCTACAAGCCTCTCACAATCATTGGTAGGAATTTGGACCCATTCCTCTTGATAGAACTGGTGTAACTGAGCTATGTTTGTTGCTCACCTTGCTCGCACAGGCCTTTTCAAATTTTCCCATAAATTTTCAACAGAATTGAGAGCAGGGTTTTGTGATGTCCACTCCAAAATATTGGGGAGAAGGAGAAGAAAGAAACCGCATACAAAACAGGGGCACACCTACTGGGGGGGCATCAATATCTTGTGAAAGAGGGTCAAAACATCACCAACACTGTTATATAGGTAATGCGAGTAAATCGCCAATAAACTCAAGGCGTTAACAATAATACCATAAAGGGGAGCAGCAATATCCTGTGAAGGAGGGTCGAAGCATCGCCAACACTGTTATATAAGTAATGCGAGTAGGTCACCAATAAACTCAAGGCAGTGTAACCGCACCAGTGTACATAAAGCTGAAGACTGAATGTACATGCCATGAGCCAAAGTCCATGGCTAACGGCGGATTTTTAATGAATCAAGTATCATGAACAGGAGCGACAATGTCCTATGACGGTGGGTCAATATATCACTAAGTAACACCATTACATGGATAATGAAAAATGGGTCGCCAGTACACTGGAGAGCAGTATGAACATGCTGGTATACATGGAGCTAGAGAATGGAGACTTGAACAACACGTCCGTGAGGTCAATGCAGTAAGTGTGTGATGTTATGACACGTGGCTTAGAGCTCTGGGGCTCAATTATACACAATATGGTCAATACATATCATAGAAGGATAATAAGTGAGAAAAAGTAGAGCCAAAAAGCATGTAATGTTATGACGCTTAACTAAGGGCCCTAAGGCTCAGTTGTATACAATATGATAAATACATGCAGCAAAAATTAATAAATGGGAGGGTTGAGTCACAAAGTGTTTAGATGGAAAACATTATCCACCAATCCCATTCATAAGCTTTGATGCAGAAAAATGCTCAATCATACCGATAGTACAAAGATGATGATAGCATCCCATATAACAAGGGGATGCAGGTGATAACAGCTGCAAAAGGATGATGCTGCTCACTAGAGATGAGCGAACCGGTCGCGATTCGGCTCGAGGTCGGTTCGCCAAACGGAGGTCCCGTTCGAGTTCGGTTCGTCGAACGTTCGACGAACCGAACTCGAACTGCATAGGAAACAAAGGCAGGCAATCACAAACACATAAAAACACCTAGAAAACACCCTCAAAGGTGTCCAAAAGGTGATAAACAACTCACAACACAACACAAACACATGGGAAAGTGACAAGGACATATACTCATGCGAAAACAAAAGAGCTGGACAAGGAAAAAGAGGAGGAGACACAGATATATGAGTATATGCAAGGAAACATCAAAGCCATTACTGTACAACTTGAGCCCTGCTCATTTTAGGCTTCCAATCTGGATAAATTGCCTGAGCTTGCCACGTACGCCTTGGGGATCTTGTCGTGTCCTGCAGCCAGCGTTCTCTCAGAACCTGTCTTCAGTGCTGCTGGGGGTCTGCTGGCAGATAAGCTGTCATGCTCCCGGTGTCCCGACAGCCCTCCTTACCCACTGAGCCGGTCCCTGCATCGCACCACCGCTCCGTACCCACTGATCCAGCATCGCCAGCACACCACCGCTCCTTACCCACTGAGCCGGTCTCACCGTCCAGGCACCGCTCCTTACCCACTGATCCAGTATCGCCATCTCACCACCGCTCCTTGCTCACTGATCCAGTCCACGTGTCCACTGGTCATGGCTGCCGCTCCCGCTCGTGCTCTCCTGTGTCCTGCTCCTGGTCTTATGAGCGTGACTCTGAGTCTTAGCCACATGGTTCTGTATAGGACCGGGCCGCGCCCACTCTCCTGGTCTTATAGGCCCAGCACACCTGCAGCAGGAAATGACATGAGGCTGTGCTGGGTATATAAGACTTGCCTTTCCATGTGGGCGGCGCCTGATCAACGTGTCTTGAAGCTTTGTCTTGTGAGCTAGGTTCTCAGGTCCCCTTGTGCCGTGTCCTGTACTACTGCCTATCTTTACTACCCGGCACCTGTACCAGTGTCCTGCACTATCTCATGGAACTCTGTGACCCCGGTGACTTTGTTCTACCTGTTCCCGGAGGGACCCATCCCTGCTACGCCAGTGCTCCGGCTGCCGTGTACCCTGTCCTCCGGTGGGGTGCTCGGTCCAGTGGATCCACCTCCTGGGCCTACCAGTCCTCTCGGCCCTGACAGATTGATCAGGCCATGGATTCCGCCGGAGTACAAACGTCTGAGCTGGCTGAACTACGCCAGGAACTGGTGCAACAGCGTGACACCTTACACCGCATCCTGAAGTTCTTGACGTCTGTGGACCACCGGTTGTACACGTTACAGACCGCCTCCTCGTCTCCGTCGACGCAGCAGACAGCGTCTAAGTCCGAACCTGTTGTCCCCTCGGCTTCGCAACTCCGCCTCGCTGCTCCGCCTCGCTATGCGGGGGATCCCAAGACCTGCAGAGGCTTCTTGAACCAGTGCTCCCTGCATTTCAAGTTGCTTCCCCATTTGTTTGTCTCAGACCAGGCTAAAGTGGCGTTCCTGATGTCACACTTGGAAGGCGAAGCTCTAGCCTGGATTAACCCCCTGTGGGAGAATGAGGATCCAATGACCACCGACATCCGGGAATTCCTGCAAGCTTTCCGAAGTACCTTCGATGAACCCGGACGTACTACCGTACTACCGCAGTGACCTCTTCGCTCCTCCGGCTACGCCAAGGGACCCTGACCGTCGGCCAATACGCCATCCAGTTCCGGACGCTCGCCTCTGAGCTGGGCTGGAACAATGAGGCCTTGACGGCGGCCTTTTGGGAAGGTCTCTCTGGCCGCGTCAAAGACGAACTAGCCGGCCGTGACGTTCCACGAACTTTGGACGCTTTGATATCCTTAGCCACCCGGATTGACCTCCGTTTCCAGGAGCGAACCAAAGAGGTATTCCGGGAGAAGCGACCACCCCGTCACGCCTTGTCCCCGCAGAGGCCTACCGCTCCCTTGCCCCTACCTTCCTGTGATGTGTTTCCAGAACCCATGCAAGTTGACCAACTGAACCAAGCCAAGCAACGCCGTGCAGAACGACTCGCCCGGGGCCTGTGTTTCTATTGCGGAGATGGTTCACATATGCTCCGTTCTTGCCCGGAGAAACCAGGTAGACCCCGGGTCCAAGGGATGGTGGGAACCACCACCCTTGGCACCGGAATCCCCTCTGTTCCAGTTACACAGACTGTCCAGGTGACGACGGAGAAGATCAGGTTCACAGCAGAGGCCCACATCGATTCTGGGGCAGCGGGTAATTTCATACACCAGTCTGCAGTGAACCGATACCAGGTACCTGTGATCCCGCTTGCCAAGCCCCTCTGGTTTGCCTCCGTGAATGGTAAACCACTATACAAACCTGTCCGGTATACCACTGAACCCGTGAGACTCCAGGTTGGCACTTTGCATACTGAGACCATTGCCTTCTATGTCCTCCCAAGAATGGCTCCTGAGCTCCTGCTGGGTCTGCCCTGGCTTCAACTCCATGACCCTGCCATTAGTTGGCGCTCTGGCGCTGGCGCTGTTACTCGCTGGGGGCCCTTGTGTCATGACCACTGCCTACAGCCCGTTCCTCGGCCCCTGTCACCTGAACCTGTTATGCCGCAGGAAGAGGTGACGACGCAGTCCAGTGCCGTACCACAACTCCTGTCACTTGTGCCTGTGTTGCCACCGGAACCAGAAGAGACGACGCACTCCAGCGTCGTTCCACCGTCCCTGACAATTGAGACTTTGATGCCACCCGCTACTGAGGATGAGACACTGTCCTGTACCCGGTCCGAGACGCCCGATCCAGTCGTCCAAGACTCCAGTCCTGCTTCTGACTGTCTTCCCCTTTCCATTGCCTCCGTTGCCGCTGACTTGGGTTCTCCGATACAGGACATAGTGGCCATGAAAACAGTCCTTCCTGGTCGATTGGGTGGATTGTGGTCCTGAGGCCCGGTCCTGGTTGTCCCGGAAGTACGTTGCTTCCCCTCTTCGGCGCGCCTACATGTCCTGGCCGCGGGGAGGGGGGCTTCAAGGGGGAGTACTGTCACGCTCCTGGTGTCCCGACAGCCCTCCTTACCCACTGAGCCGGTCCCTGCATCGCACCACCGCTCCGTACCCACTGATCCAGCATCGCCAGCACACCAGCGCTCCTTACCCACTGAGCCGGTCTCACCGTCCAGGCACCGCTCCTTACCCACTGATCCAGTATCGCCATCGCACCACCGCTCCTTGCTCACTGATCCAGTCCACGTGTCCACTGGTCATGGCTGCCGCTCCCGCTCGTGCTCTCCTGTGTCCTGTTCCTGGTCTTATGAGTGTGACTCTGAGTCTTAGCCACATGGTTCTGTATAGGACCGGGCCGCGCCAACTCTCCTGGTCTTATAGGCCCAGCACACCTGCAGCAGGAAATGACATGAGGCTGTGCTGGGTATATAAGACTTGCCTTTCCATGTGGGCGGTGCCTGATCAACGTGTCTTGAAGCTTTGTCTTGTGAGCTAGGTTCTCAGGTCCCCTTGTGCCGTGTCCTGTACTACTGCCTATCTTTACTACCCGGCACCTGTACCAGTGTCCTGCCCTATCTCATGGAACTCTGTGACCCCGGTGACTTTGTTCTACCTGTTCCCGGAGGGACCCATCCCTGCTACGCCAGTGCTCCGGCTGCCGTGTACCCTGCCCTCCGGTGGGGTGCTCGGTCCAGTGGATCCACCTCCTGGGCCTACCAGTCCTCTCGGCCCTGACATAAGCACACGTGTCTGTCCACTGACAATGTGGACATGGCTCTCAGAGGGCTTTTCTTCCCCTGGGTCAGCCAGGGGAGGAGAAAGGCACGCATATTTTTGAGAGTGCTTCATGCAAAGCATCTTTTTCTTTTTCAAAAGGGGGGGTCAACTGATGCCAGTCAAGTGGGGTGTGTGTGGCACAATTAGTGGCAACGAGGGAGACTGTGGTTGGAGTCCCCTCGCTGTGTTTTACATGATTTTCGAAGGGCATGACATGCCTAAGAGGTTGAGTTTCATCATCTGCAACTTGTTGGCAACAGAAAGGCTGCCTTTACACCCTTTTGAGACCGAGGATTTTCGAGACCTTATGCCCATTGCAGTGCCCCAAGAGCCGATGGCCAGTCGTCACTCCTTCTCCAAGAAAGGTGTGCCCGCGCTACCACAGCAGGTCGCACACAACCTCACCGATTCCTTGAGAAACTCTGTGTGTGACAGGGTGCATTTCACCACAGATACTTGGACCAGTAAGCATGGACAGGAGAGATACATGTTGCTGACTGGGCACTGGGTAACTATGGTGAGAGATGGAGAAGAGTTTGCTGTACAAGTCTTGCCGTCCACACGACTTGTGTGTCAATCCTTCATCTGTATGTACAAGTTCCTCCACTGCTTCTGCCTCCTCAACCTCGTGTGGGTCCTCCACCTCGGCCCAAACCCTGTGTGGTCAGGCCACCCGCGTTGTAACTGCGCCCAAGGAATCCCACACACCTCCTTACTATGCTGGCAGCAGAGCTCAAGGCCATCAGGCGGTCAAATGTTTACTTTGAAATGTAGGGGAAATGTGAGACACCGCTGAGGAATTGTGGACGGTTAGCTCTGGAGAGTGAGACCGAGTTTTATCAATGGTTGACTCCACTCAACCAGCAGCCAGGGAAGGTCGGGTGCGACAATGATGCAAACCAGTCTGCGACCCTTCTTCAGGGCAATGTGGCACACGTGCCTTGTATGGCTCACGCGTTGAACCTGGTTGTCCAGCAATTTTTAAAACACTATCCCGGCCTACATGGCCTTCTGCAGAGGGCACGGTGTAACGCCTGCCTGGATCGACACACTCAGATGGGCTGTAAAGGATAGGCTAGAGGCAAGCCACTCACCAAGCTGGACACCCAGAACCCTGAAACCCTTTAACCCCTATACAGGGATTAGGAATTACACAGGGCGCAAGGTGATTAATACCTGTGGAAGGCTGCAGTTCCAGAGAATAGTAGTCATGCAGGGTCAAAAACATTAATTGAGGAAGAGGAACAGAATGGGATGGCCAGGACTTAATCAGAAAACAAGCAGAGGTGAAATGCGGATCGGCCAACGAGGTACATAAACAGCAAGCAGGAAAAGTAGTCAGGTAACAAGCACACAAACTCATAAAACTGAACTGAGGGTAACAGTAGCAAGAGGTTCATAGCTTTGTCTGGCAGTGGTCTGCAGACAGGAGGAGCCTAAAAAAGGGTGTGGTGTCTTCCCATTGGTTGTAGCTGAATGATGGTACTTCATCTGTGAGATACCCACCACCTACATTCAGCCTGTGGTTCTGTATCTGTCAAGGTAACGCAACCCAGTGGGTGACCATAACTTGCGTCCACCTGCGCCGCAGGCATCGACTCCTTTCCCATCATCAGCACTATGCACGAAAGGAACACGTTGTCACCTGGCGACAGGAGTACAAATTGATTGAGTGGACTATGTTGGTGACTTAACAGCCGTGTGCGGCAATGATGCAAACCTGTCTGCGGCCCTTCGTCAGGGCAATGTGACACACGTGCCTTGTATGGCTCACGTGTTGAATCTGATTCTACAGCAATTTTTAAAATACCATCCCGGCCTACATGGCCTTGTGCAGCGGGCACGCTGCTATGTGCTCACTTTCATCCTTCGCACCCAGCAGCTCAACAACTTTCATCGCTCCTGAAGTCTTAGGGTCTGGCGGTTAAACGCCGGAAATGCGATGTTCCGACACGCAGGAATTGGAATCTGCACATGTTGCAGCGTCTGTGGCAGCACTGCAGAGCCCTGCTGAAATACGGTATGACGTATACCCTGGGCTAACTTGATCCAGAGGTGGTGCAGATCACGCTGCTGGAGTGGTGTCAGATCAAGGACCTATGCACCCTTCTACACAGTTTACAAATGTCGACGAAGATGTTTAGCACTGGTGATGCCATTCTCAGCGTGACAATTCTGGTCATCTACAAGATGGAGCACACTGTAAGCATTATTCGGAGTCAGGTGTTGGTCCAAGAGGAAGGGGAGGAAGTACAGGAGGAGTCATATGCAGAAGGGATAATAAGATGTACAAGGTCCATACGGTGAGCGGCACCTAGGCGGCAGTCATGGTGGGGGATAGGGATTAACAAGGGCGCATAGTATCAGCAAAAATTGTTGAGGAAGGTGCAGGAGCCCATGAAGAAATGGAGGACGAACTTGCGATGGGCATGGAAGACTCAGCAGATGAGTGAGAGCTTGCTCACATTTCGGTTGTGCGAGGTTGGGGGGAGAGGGCAGAGGAAGGAGGCACGATTCTCACCTCTCTGGCACCAAAAAACCAAGGACTTGGTCCTCCTGGATGCACAAGACACATGAGCGCCTTCTTGCTGCATTACCTACAACATGACCCTCGGATTGTACGAATTCGAAGTAATGCTAACTACTGGGTTGCCACACTGTTAGATCCTCGGTACAAGACCAAATTTGGCTAAATAATTCCTGCCATAGAAAGGGACGCACGTATACAGGAGTATCTGCAGAAGGTGGTACGGATTCTTAGATCTGCTTTTATCAGTAAACACCAGTGCTGCACAGAGTGAATCTCAACGCTTTGTCATGGATAGGAGGAAATGGTCTTTTACTTGTCCATATCTGAGGGACAGAAGGCTGGCTGCTGTGCTGAGATGGCATTGAGTACGGTGTCCCTGCAGAGTTGCACTTTTGGTCATATACCAAATGAGTTGAAAAAGGACAGATGCTGGTGGAAAGGGGAACAGGTGTGTTGGAAAGGGTAAAAAAGTTTTTGTCCGTGGGTTTGTTGGTTAAGCAAAAGTAACATTTGATGAAGAAACACCATCTGTTACGGTGGGACTGGCAGATTTGGATAAGGTGGTATATACTATGTTACCGCTATATAACAAAAATTAATAAGAAAAGAAAGAGAAAGGTATATATCCCCATCAGCAGTCAGTGTCCACCGTGCTCCCAGATGGAAAAGGAGAGGTTGGCAACTGGAAGGTTAGGTGGAGGATACAGAGCTGTGTGGCTATGAAACTAATAGTAGCCTGAACAGAGTTAGACGCCACTCGGATCTGGAGACTGGGAGCCCTGTTAGCGTCACAGGGTCCACACGCCCACCCAGCCCAGGAACTCCCTGTTAACATCACAGGGGCCATTCAGTATGCTGACCGTGTGCATTGGGGCCACACCTGTGGACAGCAGGCGCATCAGCAGCAGCAGGCCTGTTAATGCCACTGGGCTGCACAAGCAGGACTTGTAGGACAGGAGCTGGTCTTAACCATTCTGCGTTACCAACTATGGTGGCGGACTGCATCGATGCCTTATCCCTGCCTACCTCTGGCCTAAAGCCGCAATGGGTTCAACACATGGAGGTGTGCTCTTTCGGAGCATAATAGACTGCGCACCTCCTTGTTGGCTCCAGCCCGTTTTATAACCTGGGTCCGCCCCAAACCAGGGTGGACCACAATGCACCTCCTGGAGACAAAAGCAGAGTGACACGTCATGAGTGGCATAACTAGCGTCCTATTTGGAACCGCAACTTCAATAATTACCTCATGGCTGCCACAACACAAACACCTCAACAGTCATCGTCTGACCATCAATAATGAGGTGACAAGTCATAGGGGCGGGCCTCTGCAAGCCATTTGGGAGTGGCCTGGCCACATTGTCAGGACACCTGATGCCCTGTGGTCTATATGGGCCCCCCACATCAGGGGCAGGGCCAAAGAGTTCATTACCGGACTTAGTCTCTGATGCAGTAAGTGCCTGAGCATGCTCAGTAGCATGAAATACAGTCTCTGAAAAAAGACTATCAGCTTTAGCATGGTGTCTAGGCACAAAACAGGACTTAGACCCAGCACGGAATGCAAGTACCTGTGCAAAGAGGCTTTTCGCACTAAGTGTGGGAGCATGCGCTGTATCCCGAAATGAAGACTTAGCCTCAGGAATGGCACAGTCAGGCTGAGCATGCTCACTAGGCGAAACACTGTAGTTAGGCTGCAGCTGGGGTAAATCGGCACACGCATGCGCACTAGCTGCCTCTCCACACTTAAACGTGGAGGAGAAATTGCTCTTCGGGTGTGGACTTGGAGATGCTGTCTATGAACAGAAGGAAAAGCTAAAGGAAGCCTCACTTTCTATCCTTCCGAATGATCAAATGCAGCAAGGAATTCCCTGGGTTTGCTATAAAATTAGCGCAGCAAAATGTGCATGAGGGTGTCATGCAGAGGTGCTGCACATAGATTTGCACCAGTGGGGCACTAATGGAGTCCAACAGCCACTTCTTGTATGCCACTAAATGGCAGCATTTTTTGCTATCATTATAGCTTATTAAAAACAGAGCAGGAGGGTGTCATGCAGAGGTGCTGAACATAGATTTGCACCAGTGGGGCACTAATGGAGTACAACAGCCACTTCTTGTATGCCACTAAGTTTACTCAATTTTTGGTATTATAATGTCTTAGTAAGTAACAATGAGTTTGAGTGTGCAATGCAGGCAGACATGCTGCAAATATCTTTGAACTTGTGGGACAATACTGAAGTCCAACAGCCACGTTTAGGATGCCACTAAGTTCACTCAGTGTTTGCTAGTAAAATGGCTTAGTAATAATGAGTTGGAGTGTGCAAAGGGCAGGAGGGTACAGTGGCAAGGTTGTGGGTCTCTGGGTAGAGGAAAGGAAGCCTGCCTTTCTATCCCTCCTAATGGGGAAATGCAGCGAGGAAATCCCTGACCTTAGCTACACAGACGCTGTCATCTTGTGTAGCTGTTAAACTCTGTTTTCAGGACCTGTCACCTATGGCTCTGACCCTGCCGGTATAAGCCCTTAAAAGGACTGATAGAAAGTGATCTATCCCTAAGCTGTCCAGCGCTGTGTATGGAGCGTATACAGCGGTATCGGCGATAGGAGCTGCGCCAGCGATGTCTGACACCAAGGACGCAGAAGGCAGATAATGGCGTGCTGGAGGAAAATGTCCGGTTTTATAATGCAGGGACATGTGACATGGACATCCTATCACACATCCCTTTGCTTCTCTGGCTAAAAGTCCACTTAGCTGTGTGTGTGTCTGGGATTGGCTGACATGCTGGCCCGCCCCACAACACGCGCGCGCTTAGGGAAGGAAGACAAGGGAAAAAAAAAAAATGGCGATCGCCATTATCCATACAGCAGTGATCTGAATGCGCTGTTCCCACACACTATACACTGAAATGTCATAATAGTGTGAGTCACAGTGTGACTTACACTATTACAGCGGAAAGCCAGCTAGGAATTAGCTGTTTTTTTTGCTGCTAGAACCGTTCTCGAACGTATCTAGAACTATCGAGCTTTAGCAAAAAGCTCAAGTTCTAGTTCGATCTAGAACAGCCCCCAAAATCACTCGAGCCGTGAACTGGAGAACCTCGAACCACGAACCGCGCTCAACTCTACTGCTCACACACAAATCAAAAGTTGCAAAGGGTTAAAGGGAATGGAACCCCCCTGGTGCATGGGTCACCCACTCTGAGCAATTCCACATGTTGTCTACATGGTAATGGTATCCTCTGGATCCTGTGTTCCCTTCACTTGCCATCCTGTGTCTTAGGACCTTTTGGCCCCCATGGTTGCTATGGCTCCATTTTGTCTGAGATTCATTATGGCATTTAATGCATGAGAAATTTTCCTATTACTGGATGCCATGCTGCATGTATTTATCATATTGTATACAACTGAGCCTTAGGGCCCTTAGTTAAGTGTAATAACATTACATGCTTTTTGGCTCTACTTTTTCTCACTTATTATCCTTCTATGATATGTATTGACCATATTGTGTATAATTGAGCCCCAGAGCTCTAAGCCACGTGTCATAACATCACACACTTACTGCATTGTCCTCACGGACGTGTTGTTCAAGTCTCCATTCTCTAGCTCCATGTATACCAGCATGTTCATACTGTTCTCCAGTGTACTGGCGACCCATTTTTCATTATCCATGTAATGGTGTTACTTAGTGATATATTGACCCACCGTCATAGGACATTGTCGCTCCTGTTCATGATACTTGATTCATTAAAAATCCGCCGTTAGCCATAGACTTTGGCTCATGGCATGTACATTCAATCTTCGGCTTTATGTACACTGGTGCGGTTACACTGCCTTGAGTTTATTGGTGACCTACTCGCATTACTTATATAACAGTGTTGGCGATGCTTCGACCCTCCTTCACAGGATATTGCTGCTCCCCTTTATGGTATTATTGTTAACGCCTTGAGTTTATTGGCGATTTACTCGCATTACCTATATAACAGTGTTGGTGATGTTTTGACCCTCTTTCACAAGATATTGATGCTCCCCCTTATGGTATTAGACTCATAGGAACACATTGTGACATTTTACAGATTTTGCTTGATTGTATGCATATGTGCAATTATATATCCATATATATAACTACGTTTTGTATGTATATTTTTTCTACTGTTTCCCATTACCATGGATACCCTGATTCAGCTCTGCTCAGAGTGTGTTGTCCTTCATGTTTTTAAATGTTTTTACCCTTGTGTGTTTTGAATAAAGCCTTACTTCATAAATCTTCATTATTGTAGTAGGTGTGCCCCTGTTTTGTATGCGGTTTCTTTCTTCTCCTTCTCCCCGGTTCAACCTTATACCGCATCAGGGAGCACCAACTTTGATTATTATTGAGATCAGTGGTGCGCTCCATTCTACCCTCCACTCCAAAATATTGACTTTGCTATCCTGGATAACTTGAGATGTTGGTTCAGAATTGCCACATAATCTTCTTTCTTCATGATGCCATCTATTTTGTGAAGTGCACCAGTACGTCCTGCAGCAAAAAAAACCCAAAACATGATGCTGCCATCCTTGTGTTTCACAGTAGGTATTGTGTTCTTAGGCTTAAAAGCTTCTCCCTTTTTCCTCCAGATGTAACGGTGGTCATTATGGCCAAACAGTTCAGTTTTAGTTTTCTCAGACCACAGGACATGTCTCCAAAAATTAAGGTCTGTGCTCCTGTGTGCATTTGCATACACTAATCTGGCTTTTATGTTTCTTTTGGAGTAATGGCTTCTTCCTGGCAGAGTGGTCTTTCAGCCCATGTTGATATAGTACTCATTTCACTGTGGATAATGACACAATCTTACCAGCTTCCACCAGCATCTTCACAAGATCTTTTGATTTTGTACTTAGGTTGATATGCACATGTCTGGCCAAAGCAAGTTAATCCCTGGTACACAGAACTCATCTCCATCCTGAGCGGTATGATGTCTGGACATTCCTATCTTGTTTGTACTTGCGCATAATTGTTGGTACTGATGAACAAGGCACCTTCAGGTATCTGGAAATTGCAGCCAAGGATGAACCAGACTTGTGCAAGTCCACAATTCTCTTCCTGAGATCTTGGCTGATTTCTTTTGACTTTCCCATGATGCTACACAAAGAAGCAGTGTGTTTCAGGTGTGCATTAAAATACATCCACAGGTGTGTCTGTAATTAACTCAGATGTTTCCAATGAACATCTCAGAAGCTTCCAAAGACATGATATCATCATATGGGCTGTCCCATATTGTTTAAAGGCATAGTACTCCTAGTGTATGTAGTCTTTTGACTTTGCAGAAAGTAATAAAAATACCTTAAAACATTCTCTCATTATTCTGGTATTTGGCAAATATTAATAATTTTGGTAATCCTAATTAACCTAAAGTGGAAAAGGTTTATTCTGATTTCATATCAGATAGTGAGAAAAATATGCAGCTGTGTCTTTTTAGATAGTGTATACAGTTAGGTCCAGAAATATTTGGACAGTGACACAAGTTTTGTTATTTTAGCTGTTTACAAAAACATGTTCAGAAATACAATTATATATATAATATGGGCTGAAAGTGCACACTTCCAGCTGCAATATGAGAGTTTTCACATCCAAATCGGAGAAAGGGTTTAGGAATCATAGCTCTGTAATGGATAGCCTCCTCATTTTCAAGGGACCAAAAGTAATTGGACAAGGGACTCTAAGGGCTGAAATTAACTCTGAAGGCGTCTCCCTCGTTAACCTGTAATCAATGAAGTAGTTAAAAGGTCTGGGGTTGATTACAGGTGTGTGGTTTTGCATTTGGAAGCTGTTGCTGTGACCAGACAACATGCGGTCTAAGGAACTCTCAATTGAGGTGAAGCAGAACATCCTGAGGCTGAAAAAAAAAGAAAATATCCATCAGAGAGATAGCAGACATGCTTGGAGTAGCAAAATCAACAGTCGGGTACATTCTGAGAAAAAAGCAATTGACTGGTGAGCTTGGGAACTCAAAAAGGCCTGGGCGTCCACGGATGACAACAGTGGTGGATGATCTCCGCATACTTTCTTTGGTGAAGAAGAACCCGTTCACAACATCAACTGAAGTCCAGAACACTCTCAGTGAAGTAGGTGTATCTGTTTCTAAGTCAACAGTAAAGAGAAGACTCCATGAAAGTAAATACAAAGGGTTCACATCTAGATGCAAACCATTCATCAATTCCAAAAATAGACAGGCCAGAGTTAAATTTGCTGAAAAACACCTCATGAAGCCAGCTCAGTTCTGGAAAAGTATTCTATGGACAGATGAGACAAAGATCAACCTGTACCAGAATGATGGGAAGAAAAAAGTTTGGAGAAGAAAGGGAACGGCACATGATCCAAGGCACACCACATCCTCTGTAAAACATGGTGGAGGCAACGTGATGGCATGGGCATGCATGGCTTTCAATGGTACTGGGTCACTTGTGTTTATTGATGACATAACAGCAGACAAGAGTAGCCGGATGAATTCTGAAGTGTACCGGGATATACTTTCAGCCCAGATTCAGCCAAATGCTGCAAAGTTGATCGGACGGCGCTTCATAGTACAGATGGACAATAACCCCAAGCATACAGCCAAAGCTACCCAAGAGTTCATGAGTGCAAAAAAGTGGAACATTCTGCAATGGCCAAGTCAATCACCAGATCTTAACCCAATTGAGCATGCATTTCACTTGCTCAAATCCAGACTTAAGACTAGAGTTGAGCGCGGTTCGTGGTTCGTGGTTCTCCAGTTCGCGGCTCGAGTGATTTTGGGGCATGTTCTAGATCGAACTAGAACTCGAGCTTTTTGCAAAAGCTCGATAGTTCTAGAAACGTTCGAGAACGGTTCTAGCAGCCAAAAAACAGCTAAATCCTAGCTTGGTTTCTGCTGTAATAGTGTAAGTCACTCTGTGAATCAAACTATTTATCACATTTCAGTGTATAGTGTGCGTGAACAGCGCCTTCAGATCACTGCTGTTTCTATAATGACGATCGCCATTTTTTTTTTTTTTTTTCTTGTCTTCCTTCCCTAAGCGCGCGCGTCTTGTGGGGCGGGCCAGCATGTCAGCCAATCACAGACACACACACACCTAAGTGGACTTTGAGCCAGAGAAGCAACGGCATGTGTGATAGGATCTGCATGTCACATGTCCCTGCATTATAAAACCGGACATTTTCTTCACGAACGCCATTATCTGCCTTCTGCGTCTTTGGTGTCAGACATCAGTGTCGCAGCTCCGTCCTCCTGAGTCCTATAGCCGATACAGCTGTATGCGCTGCATACACAGCGTTAGACAGCTTAGGGAGAGCACATTCTAGCAGTCCTTTTAAGGGCTCAAAGCGGCAGGGTCAGAGAGCCATAAGTGACAGGTCCTGCAAACAGCAACAGCGTCTGTGTAGCCCAGGTCAGGGATTTCCTCCCTGCATTTCACCATTAGGAGGGAATAGAAAGGCAGGCTTCCATTCCTCTACCCAGAGCACCACAATCCTGCCACTGTACCCTCTTGTCCTCTGCACACTCCAACTCATTCTAAGTAAGCCATTATACTAGCAAACACTCAGTGTACCTAGTGGCATCCTAAACGTGGCTATTGGACTTTGCTATAGTCCCACTAGTGCAAAGACATTAGCAGAGCACATCTGCCTGCATTGCACACTCCAAGTTTTTTAAACTAAGCAATTTTACTAGCAAACACTCAGTGTACCTAGTGGCATCCTATACGTGGCTATTGGACTTTGCTATAGTCCCACTAGTGCAAAGACATTTGCAGAGCACGTCTGCCTGCATTGCACACTACAACTTTTTTAAACTAAGCAATTTTACTAGCAAACACTCAGTGTACCTAGTGGCATCCTATACGTGGCTATTGGACTTTGCTATAGTCCCACTAGTGCAAAGACATTTGCAGAGCACGTCTGCCTGCATTGCACACTACAACTTTTTTAAACTAAGCAATTTTACTAGCAAACACTCAGTGTACCTAGTGGCATCCTATACGTGGCTATTGGACTTTGCTATAGTCCCACTAGTGCCAAGACATTTGCAGAGCGCATCTGCCTGCGTTGCACACTCCAACTAATTATAACGAAGCCATTATACTAGCAAACACTCAGTGTACCTAGTGGCATCCTATACGTGGCTATTGGACTTTGCTATAGTCCCACTAGTGCAAAGACATTAGCAGAGCACATCTGCCTGCATTGCACACTCCAAGTTTTTTAAACTAAGCAATTTTACTAGCAAACACTCAGTGTACCTAGTGGCATCCTATACGTGGCTATTGGACTTTGCTATAGTCCCACTAGTGCAAAGACATTTGCAGAGCACGTCTGCCTGCATTGCACACTACAACTTTTTTAAACTAAGCAATTTTACTAGCAAACACTCAGTGTACCTAGTGGCATCCTATACGTGGCTATTGGACTTTGCTATAGTCCCACTAGTGCAAAGACATTTGCAGAGCACGTCTGCCTGCATTGCACACTACAACTTTTTTAAACTAATCAATTTTACTAGCAAACACTCAGTGTACCTAGTGGCATCCTAAACGTGGCTATTGGACTTTGCTATAGTCCCACTAGTGCAAAGACATTAGCAGAGCACATCTGCCTGCATTGCACACTCCAAGTTTTTTAAACTAAGCAATTTTACTAGCAAACACTCAGTGTACCTAGTGGCATCCTATACGTGGCTATTGGACTTTGCTATAGTCCCACTAGTGCAAAGACATTTGCAGAGCACGTCTGCCTGCATTGCACACTACAACTTTTTTAAACTAAGCAATTTTACTAGCAAACACTCAGTGTACCTAGTGGCATCCTATACGTGGCTATTGGACTTTGCTATAGTCCCACTAGTGCAAAGACATTTGCAGAGCACGTCTGCCTGCATTGCACACTACAACTTTTTTAAACTAAGCAATTTTACTAGCAAACACTCAGTGTACCTAGTGGCATCCTATACGTGGCTATTGGACTTTGCTATAGTCCCACTAGTGCCAAGACATTTGCAAAGCGCATCTGCCTGCGTTGCACACTCCAACTAATTATAACGAAGCCATTATACTAGCAAACACTCAGTGTACCTAGTGGCATCCTATACGTGGCTATTGGACTTTTGTCAATTCACAGTATTGGAACGTTATTTGCATGACATCTGCCTGCATTGCACACTCTAACTTTTTTAAACTCAGCCATTATACTAGCAAACACTCACTGTACCTAGTTGTATCCTAAACGTGGCTATTGTACTTTTGTCAATTCACAGTATTGGAACGTTATTTGCAGGACATCTGCCTGCATTGCACACTCAAACTTTTTTAAACTCAGCCATTATACTAGCAAACACTCACTGTACCTAGTTGTATCCTAAACGTGGCTATTGTACTTTTGTCAATTCACAGTATTGGAACGTTATTTGCAGGACATCTGCCTGCATTGCACACTCAAACTTTTTTAAACTCAGCCATTATACTAGCAAACACTCACTGTACCTAGTTGTATCGTAAACGTGGCTATTGTACTTTTGTCAATTCACAGTATTGGAACGTTATTTGCAGGACATCTGCCTGCCTTGCACACTCAAACTTTTTTAAACTCAGCCATTATACTAGCAAACACTCACTGTACTTAGTTGTATCCTAAACGTGGCTATTGTACTTTTGTCAATTCACAGTATTGGAATGTTATTTGCAGGACGTCTGCCTGCATTGCACACTCAAACTTTTTTAAACTCAGCCATTATACTAGCAAACACTCACTGTACCTAGTTGTATCCTAAACGTGGCTATTGTACTTTTGTCAATTCACAGTATTGGAACGTTATTTGCAGGACATCTGCCTGCCTTGCACACTCAAACTTTTTTAAACTCAGCCATTATACTAGCAAACACTCACTGTACCTAGTTGTATCCTAAACGTGGCTATTGTACTTTTGTCAATTCACAGTATTGGAACGTTATTTGCAGCACGTCTGCCTGCCTTGCACACTCAAACTTTTTTAAACTCAGCCATTATACTAGCAAACACTCACTGTACCTAGTTGTATCCTAAACGTGGCTATTGTACTTTTGTCAATTCACAGTATTGGAACGTTATTTGCAGCACGTCTGCCTGCATTGCACACTCAAACTTTTTTAAACTCAGCCATTATACTAGCAAACACTCACTGTACCTAGTTGTATCCTAAACGTGGCTATTGTACTTTTGTCAATTCACAGTATTGGAACGTTATTTGCAGCACGTCTGCCTGCATTGCACACTCAAACTTTTTTAATCTCAGCCATTATACTAGCAAACACTCACTGTACCTAGTTGTATCCTAAACGTGGCTATTGTACTTTTGTCAATTCACAGTATTGGAACGTTATTTGCAGGACATCTGCCTGCCTTGCACACTCAAACTTTTTTAAACTCAGCCATTATACTAGCAAACACTCACTGTACCTAGTTGTATCCTAAACGTGGCTATTGTACTTTTGTCAATTCACAGTATTGGAACGTTATTTGCAGGACGTCTGCCTGCATTGCACACTCAAACTTTTTTAAACTCAGCCATTATACTAGCAAACACTCACTGTACCTAGTTGTATCCTAAACGTGGCTATTGTACTTTTGTCAATTCACAGTATTGGAACGTTATTAGCAGCACGTCTGCCTGCATTGCACACTCAAACTTTTTTAAACTCAGCCATTATACTAGCAAACACTCACTGTACCTAGTTGTATCCTAAACGTGGCTATTGTACTTTTGTCAATTCACAGTATTGGAACGTTATTTGCAGGACATCTGCCTGCCTTGCACACTCAAACTTTTTTAAACTCAGCCATTATACTAGCAAACACTCACTGTACCTAGTTGTATCCTAAACGTGGCTATTGTACTTTTGTCAATTCACAGTATTGGAACGTTATTTGCAGCACGTCTGCCTGCATTGCACACTCAAACTTTTTTAAACTCAGCCATTATACTAGCAAACACTCACTGTACCTAGTTGTATCCTAAACGTGGCTATTGTACTTTTGTCAATTCACAGTATTGGAACGTTATTTGCAGCACGTCTGCCTGCATTGCACACTCAAACTTTTTTAAACTCAGCCATTATACTAGCAAACACTCACTGTACCTAGTTGTATCGTAAACGTGGCTATTGTACTTTTGTCAATTCACAGTATTGGAACGTTATTTGCAGGACATCTGCCTGCATTGCACACTCAAACTTTTTTAAACTCAGCCATTATACTAGCAAACACTCACTGTACCTAGTTGTATCCTAAACGTGGCTATTGTACTTTTGTCAATTCACAGTATTGGAACGTTATTTGCAGCACGTCTGCCTGCATTGCACACTCAAACTTTTTTAAACTCAGCCATTATACTAGCAAACACTCACTGTACCTAGTTGTATCCTAAACGTGGCTATTGTACTTTTGTCAATTCACAGTATTGGAACGTTATTTGCAGGACGTCTGCCTGCATTGCACACTCAAACTTTTTTAAACTCAGCCATTATACTAGCAAACACTCACTGTACCTAGTTGTATCCTAAACGTGGCTATTGTACTTTTGTCAATTCACAGTATTGGAACGTTATTTGCAGCACGTCTGCCTGCATTGCACACTCAAACTTTTTTAAACTCAGCCATTATACTAGCAAACACTCACTGTACCTAGTTGTATCCTAAACGTGGCTATTGTACTTTTGTCAATTCACAGTATTGGAACGTTATTTGCAGGACATCTGCCTGCCTTGCACACTCAAACTTTTTTAAACTCAGCCATTATACTAGCAAACTCACTGTACCTAGTTGTATCCTAAACGTGGCTATTGTACTTTTGTCAATTCACAGTATTGGAACGTTATTTGCAGGACATCTGCCTGCATTGCACACTCAAACTTTTTTAAACTCAGCCATTATACTAGCAAACACTCACTGTACCTAGTTGTATCCTAAACGTGGCTATTGTACTTTTGTCAATTCACACTACTGCAAATCTATGTGCAGCACCTCTGCATGACAACCTCGTGCTCTGTTTTTAATAAGCTATAATGATAGCACAAAATACTGCCATTTTGTGGCATCATAGAACTGGCTGTTGTATTCCATTAGTGCCCCACTGGTGACAAGCTATTTCTAGCACCTCTACATCACACCCTCATGCACATTTTGCTACGCTAATGTTATAGCAAACTCATGGAATTCATTGCTGCATTTCATAATTCGGAGGGATAGAAAGTGAGGCTTCCTTTAGCTTTTCCTTCTGTTCATAGACAGCATCTCCAAGACAAATTTCCCCTCCACGTCTAAGTGTGGAGAGGCAGCTAGTGCGCATGCGTGTGCCGATGTACCCCAGCTGCAGCATAATTACAGTGTTTCGCCTAGTGAGTATGCTCAGCCTGACTGTGCCATTCCTGACGCTAAGTTTTCATTTCGGGATACAGCGCATGCTCCCACACTAAGTGTGAAAAGCCTCTTTGCACAGGTGCTTGCATTCCGTGCCGGGTATAAGTCCTGTTTTGGGCATAGACACCATGCTAAAGCTGATAGTCTTTTTTCAGAGACTGTATTTCATGCTACTGAGCATGCTCAGGCACTTCCTGCATCAGAGACTAGGTCCGGTAATGAACTCTTTGGCCCTGGCCCTGATGTGGGGGTCCCATATAGACCACAGGGCATCAGGTGTCCTCCCAAATGGCTTGCAGAGGCCCACACTTATGACTTGTCACCGCATTATTGATGCTCAGACGATGACTGGTGAGGTGTTTGGGTCATGGCAGCCATGAGGTCATCATTGAAGTTGCGTTTCCAAATAGGACGCTAGTTATGCCACTCATGACGTGTCACTCTACTTTTGTCTCCAGGAGGTGCATTGTGGTTCACCCTGGTTTGGGGCGGACCCAGGTTATAAAAGGGGCTGGAGCCAACAAGGAGGTGCGCAGTCTTCTATTATGCTCCGAAAGAGCACACCTCCATGTGTTGAACCCATTGCGGCTTTAGGCCAGAGGTAGGCAGGGATCGGGTGGTGGATGCAGGCCACCACCACAGTTGGTAACGCAGAACGGTTAAGACCAGCTCCTGTCCTAACAGTCCTGCTTGTGCAGCCCAGTGGCATTAACAGGCCTGCTGCTGCTGATGCGCCTGCTGTCCACAGGTGTGGCCCCTACGCACACGGTCAGCGTACTCAATAGCCCCTGTGTTGTTAACAGGGAGTTCCTGGGCTGGGTGGGCATGTGGACCCTGTGACGCTAACAGGGCTCACAGTCTCCAGATCCGAATGGCGTCTAACTCGGTTCAGGCTACTATTAGTTTCATAGCCACACAGCTCTGTATCCTCCACCAAACCTTCAAGTTGCCAACCTCTCCTTTTCCAACTGGGAGCACGGTGGACACTGACTGCTGATGGGGATATATACCTTTCTCTTTCTTTTCTTATTAATTTTCGTTATATAGCGGTCACAGATTATATACCACTTTATCCAAATCTGCCAGTCCCACTGTAACAGATGTTGTTTCTTCAGCAAATGTTACAGTTGCTTAACCACCAAATCCACGGACCAAAACTTTTTTCCCCTTTCCAACACACCTGTTCCCCTTTCCAACAGCATCTGTCCTTTTTCAACTCATTTTGGGATATGACCAAAAGTGCAACTGTGCAGGGACACCGTACTCAACGCCATCTCAGCACAGCAGCCATCCCTCGGTCCCTCCGATGTGGACAAGTAAAAGACCATTTCCTCCTATCCATGACAAAGCGTTGAGATTCACTCTGTGCAGCACTGGTGTTTAGTGGACAAGTAGATCTAAGATTGCGTACCACATTCTGCAGATACTCCTGTATACGTGCGTCTATTTCTATGGCAGGAATTAGTTCGCCAAATTTTGTCTTGTACCGGGGATCTAACAGTGTGGCAACCCAGTATTCAGGATTAGTTCAAATTCATACAATCCGAGGGTCATGTAGGTAGTGCAGCAAGAAGGCGCTCATGTGTCTTGTGCATCCAGGAGGACCAAGTCCTTGGTGTGTTGGTGGCAGAGAGGTGAGAATCGTGCATCCTTCCTCTGCCCTCTCCCCCCAACCTCGCACAACCGAAATGTGAGCAAGCTCTCACTCATCTGCTGAGTCTTCCATGCCCATCGCCAGTTCGTCCTCCATTTCTTCATGGGCTCCTGCACTTTCATCAACACTTTTTGCTGATACTATGCGCCCTTGTTAATCCCTCTCCCTCACCATGACTGCCGCATAGGTGCCGCTGACCATCTGGACCTCGTAGATCTTGTTATCCCTTCCGCATATGACTCCTCCTGTACTTCCTCCCCTTCCTCTTGTCCCAACACCTGACTCCGAATAATAATTACAGTGTGCTCCATCATGTAGATGACCAGAATTGTCACGCTGAGAATGACATTGCCAGTGCTAAACATCTTCGTCGACATTTCAAAACTGTGTAGCAGGGTGCATAGGTCCTTGATCTGACACCACTCCAGCAGCGTGATCTGCACCACCTCTGGATCAAGTTATCCCAGGCTATATGTCTTACCGTATTTCAGCAGGGCTCTGCGGTGCTGCCACACACGCTGCAACATGTGCAGATTCCAATTCCTGCGTGTCGAAACATCGCATTTACGGCGTTTAACTGCCAGACCCTAAGACTTCCGGAGTGATGAAAGTTGTTGAGCTGCTGTGTGCGCACGATGGAAGTGAGCACATAGCGAGCGTGCCCACTGCACAAGGCCATGTAGGCCGTGATGGTGTTTTAAAAATTGCTGGCGAATTCGGTTCAACACGTGAGCCCTAAAAGGCACGTGTGTCACATTGCCCTGAGGATGGCCCGCAGCCAGGTTTGCATCATTGCCGCACACGGCTGTTAAGTCACCAACGGAGTCCGCTCCGTCAATTTGTACTCCGGTCGCCAGGTGACAACGTGTTCCTTTCATGAATAGTGCTGATGATGGGAGAGTAGTCGATGCCAGCGGCGCAGGTGGACGCAGGTTATGCTCACCCACTGGGCTGCATTACCTTGACAGATGCAGAATCTCTGGCTGAATGTAGCTGGTGGGTATCTCACAGATGAAATACCATCATTCAGCTACAACCAATGGGAAGACACCACACCCTTTTTTATGCCCATCCTGTCTGCAGACCACTGCCAGACATAGCTATGAACCTCTGGTTAATTTTACCCCCAGTTCAGTTTTATGATTTTGTGTGCTTGTTACCTGACTACTTTTCCTGCTTGCTGTTTATGTACCTTGTTGGCCGATACGCATTTCACCTCTGCTTGTTTTCTGATTCTTTCCTGGCCGTCCCATTCTGTTCCTGTTCCTCAATTAATGTTTTGACCCTGCCTGACTACTATTCTCTGTAATAGCGGTGTGACTCACATTTCCCATACATTTCAAAGTAAAACTTTGACCGCCTGATGGCATTGAGCTCTGCTGCCAGCATAGTAAGGAGGTGTGTGGTAGTCCTTGTGCGCAGTTGCAAGGAAGGGTGGCCTGACCACACAGGGTTTGCGCCAAGGTAGAGGACCCACACGAGGTTGAAGAGGCAGAAGCAGTGTATTAACGTCTACATACAGAACAAGGATTGAAACAACTCGTGGGGACGGCAAGACTTGTACAGCAGACCCTTCTCCATCTCTCACCATAGTTTGCCAGTGCCCAGTCAGTGACATGTAATGACCCTGTCTATGCTTACTGGTCCAAGTATCTGTGTTGAAATGCACCCTGTCGCACACAGATTTTCTCAAGGAAGTGGTGATGTTGTGTGCGACATGCTGGTGTAGCGCGGGCATGCTTTTCTTGGAGAAGCAGTGGTGATTGGGCATCTGGTGCTGGGGCACAGCGACAGACATAAGGTCTGTAAAATCCTGTGTGTCCACTACGCGTAAAGGCAGCATTTCGGTAGCCAACAGCTTACAGAGGGATAGAGTCAACCACTTAGCTTTGTCATGGGTCGCAGTAAGTGGCCTTTTATTTGACCACATCTGAGGGACAGAGATCTGGCTGCTGTCTGTAGACGGTGTTGAGTAGGGTGTCCCTGGAAAAATGCAGGTTTGTGAGAAAAGTGCAGGCGGAGACATGATGTTGCCTTCATCTTGCCTTCAGATCTGTTCATCTTGTATCATTTTTAAAAAACACAGCAAGCAAGGGTTACTCCAAGCGGAGTCTACCTTTTTTCCCCAAATTGGGCACACAGACACCCCATCAGTGGCAGGACTTGTGCCCTAGTTGCAAACAGGATGTTTTGATTTGCATCAAGCACATTCCAAATCCACAAGCATTTACTCTCCCCAGGATGACACAGGGGTAGTAAATTCCTTCTGGATCCATGACTTGTTCATTTTGATGAACGTCAGTCTGTCCACATTGTCACTGGACAGACGCGTGCGCTTATCTGTCAGCACACACCCAGCAGCACTGAAGACACGTTCAGAGACAACGCTGGCAGCTGGACACGACAAAATCTTCAAGGCGTAACTGGAGAGCTCTTGACATTTTTCTAGATTTGAAGCACAAAAGGAGCAAGGCTCCATTTGCAAAGTCATTGCATCGATGTTCATTTGGAGATACTCCTGTATCATCCTCTCCATCCGTTGACTATGTGACACACTTGATGTCTCTGGTGGCCTTGCAAAGGAGGGTCTAAAAAAATTATGAAAAGATTCCATAAAATTGCTGTTACCAGCACCAGATACGGTGCTACTGGTACGGGTAGACTGTTGAAGATGACGAGGCCGTCCCATGTTTGTCAAGTTACAACTGGGAGAATCACTCCCTTCACCTGCACGGTTGTTTGGTGGAAAAGCCGAGCTAAGATCGAGTAACAGCTTCTGCTGATACTCCTGCATACGTGCGTCCCTTTCTATGGGTGGAATTATGTCACAAAATTTGGACTTGTCCCGGGGATCTAATAGTGTGGCAAGCCAGTAGTCATCATCACTTCTAATTTTGACAATACGAGGGTCATGTTGGAGGTAGTGCAACAAGAAGGCACTCATGTGTCTTGCGCAGCCATGCGGACCAAGTCCACGCTGTGTTTGTGGCATAGAGGTGCTAACCGTTCTTTCTTCCTCTGTCATCTCCCCCCAACCTCTTTCAACTTAAATTTGACCAAGGTCCCCCTCATCAGCTGAGTCTTCCATGTCCATGGACAGTTCGTCCTCCATATCTTCATGTCCTCCTGCACCTTCCTCAACATCTCGCCTGCTACCATGCGCCCTTGTTGATCCCTGTCCCCCATGGTCCCATGCCTGCCGCGTTGGTGATGATGAACGTCTGGACCTTGGTGATGTTGTTGTGTCTTGCGCATATGAATCCTCCTGTAGTTCCTCCCCTTCCTGTTGTCCCACCCCCTGACTCCGAATAGTGTTTAGCGTGTGCTCCAGCATGTAAATGACTGTAATCGTCATGCTGATAATGGCATTGTCAGCGCTAAACATATTCGTCGCCATGTCGAAACTGTGCAGAAGGGTGCATAGGTCCGTGATCTGAGATCACTCCATCAGGGTGATCTGCCCCACCTCTGCATCTCGTTGGCCCAGGCTATACGTCATGACGTATTGCACCAGGGCTCTGCGGTGCTGCCACAGTCGCTGTAACATGTGGAGAGTTGAATTCCAGCGTGTCGCCACATCGCATTTCAGGCGATGAACCGGCAGGCCGAAAGACTTCTGGAGCGATGCAAGTCGCTCAGCTGCGGCGCTTGAACGGCGGAAGTGAGCACTGCAGACAGTTTCCGTGCCCTGGTCAGAAGGCCATCTAGGCCGGGATAGTGTGTTAAAAATTGCTGGACAACAAGGTTCAACACGTGAGCCATACAAGGCACGTGTGTCACCTTGCCCAGGCGAAGGGCCGCACCCAGGTTTGCAGCATTGTCGCACACGGCCTTACCAGGCTGCAGGTTGAGTGGAGACAACCATTTATTAAACTCGGACCGCAGAGCTGACCACAACTCCTCAGCTGTGTGACTCTTATTCCCAAGACATGTCAAGCTAAAGACCGCCTGATGCCGTTGCGCTCTGCTGCCAGCATAGTAATGAGGGGTGCGTGATTCCTTCTGCGCAGTGAGAACGCTGGTGGCCTGACCAGGCAGGCTTGGGGCGGAGGTGGAGGACCCAGATGAGGTGGAGGATGCAGAAGCAGTGGCGGAACTTGGACAGACAGAGGATTGACACACAAGTCGTGGGGACGGCAAGACTTGTGCAGCAGACCCTTCACCATCTATCACCATAGTTACCCTGTGCCCAGTCAGCGACATGTAACGTCCCTGTCCATGCTTACTGGTCCAAGTATCGGTGCTGAAATTCACCCGTTCACACACAGAGTTTCTCAAGGAAGCGGTGATATTGTGTGCGACATGCTGGTGTAGCGCGGGCACACCTTTCTTAGAGAAGTAGTGGCGACTAGGCATCTGGTACTGGGGCACAGCGACAGATATAAGGTCTCTAAAATCCTGTGTGTCCACTAGGCGGAAAGGCAGCATTTCTGTAGCCAACAGCTTACAGAGGGATAGAGTCAACCTCTTCGCTTTGTCATGGGTCGAAGGAAGTGGCCTTTTATTTGACCACATCTGAGGGACAGAGATCTGGCTGCTGTGTGTAGACGGTGTTGAGTAGGGTGTCCCTGGAAAAATGCAGCTTTGGGAGGAAAGTGCAGGCGGAGACATGATGTTGCCTTCATCCAAAGTTGGTGCTATCGATGTCTGAGAGAGCTGTACACACTCACTTGTTTCCCCTTCCAAACCAACTGACGACCTACCAAGCAAACTGCCTGTTGCGGTTACAGTGGTGGAAGTTGTGGGTGGAAAAACAGGTGTGACAGCTGTCCCCACAGTCCTAGAAGATGACGAGCGCGCGGATGCCCTGGAAGGGGCAGGCGGTGGATGGTTGGCTCCACTAGGCCGCATTGCAGCACGGTGAGCTTCCCACCAGGCCATATGATATTTATTCATGTGACGATTCATGGAAGAAGTTGTCAAACTGCTGAGGTTTTGACCTCTACTAAGATAACCATGGCAAATGTTACAGATCACATAATTTGGCCGATCTTTTTTTATGTCAAAAAAGGACCAGGCTAGGCAAGGCTTAGAGGCCATGCGACCTGTTGATCCACCCCGAATAATGCTCAGAGGCAGAGTGGTGGCTGAGGATGCAGTTGTAGACGTGCTACCAGTGCTCCGACTGTGTCCAGGAAGGCGCCAGGTTACTTCGACGTCGGTTGCATCCTCCTCCACCGCCTCTATTGACCTCCTCGAGTGTCTGACTGTGGGTTGACAGTAGGTGGGATCTAGAACTTCATCATCAATTGTTGTGTTTGCACTCCCCTCCCCCTCAGACCGAGTTTCTTCTTGCCCTGACCGAATATTTAAGTTGTCATCCCAATCGGGTATCTGCGTCTCATCTTCATCAGTATGTTCCTCATTGCCTATAACCACAGTTGTTGGAAAGGCAGCATTTTGGTAGCCAACAGTTTGCATTTTATGAAAGTCAACCTCCAAGCCATGTCATGCCCTTCTAAAAGCATGTATAACACAGCGAGGGGACTCCAACCACAGTCTCCCTCGTTGCCACTCACTGGGCCACACACACCCCACTTGACTGGCATCGGTTGAGCCCCCTTTTGAAAAAGAAAAAGATGCTTTGCATGAAGCACTCTCAAAAATACGCGTGCCTTTCCCGTCCCCTGGCTGACCCCGGGGAAGAAAAGTCCTCTGAGAGCCATGACTTGTTCATCTTGGTTCTTTTAGAAACACAGCGAGGGGACTCCAACCACAGTCTCCCTCGTTGCCACTCACTGGGCCACACACACCCCACTTGACTGGCATCGGTTGAGCCCCCTTTTGAAAAAGAAAAAGATGCTTTGCATGAAGCACTCTCAAAAATACGCGTGCCTTTCCCGTCCCCTGGCTGACCCCGGGGAAGAAAAGTCCTCTGAGAGCCATGACTTGTTCATCTTGGTTCTTTTAGAAACACAGCGAGGGGACTCCAACCACAGTCTCCCTCGTTGCCACTCACTGGGCCACACACACCCCACTTGACTGGCATCGGTTGAGCCCCCTTTTGAAAAAGAAAAAGATGCTTTGCATGAAGCACTCTCAAAAATACGCGTGCCTTTCCCGTCCCCTGGCTGACCCCGGGGAAGAAAAGTCCTCTGAGAGCCATGACTTGTTCATCTTGGTTCTTTTAGAAACACAGCGAGGGGACTCCAACCACAGTCTCCCTCGTTGCCACTCACTGGGCCACACACACCCCACTTGACTGGCATCGGTTGAGCCCCCTTTTGAAAAAGAAAAAGATGCTTTGCATGAAGCACTCTCAAAAATACGCGTGCCTTTCCCGTCCCCTGGCTGACCCCGGGGAAGAAAAGTCCTCTGAGAGCCATGACTTGTTCATCTTGGTTCTTTTAGAAACACAGCGAGGGGACTCCAACCACAGTCTCCCTCGTTGCCACTCACTGGGCCACACACACCCCACTTGACTGGCATCGGTTGAGCCCCCTTTTGAAAAAGAAAAAGATGCTTTGCATGAAGCACTCTCAAAAATACGCGTGCCTTTCCCGTCCCCTGGCTGACCCCGGGGAAGAAAAGTCCTCTGAGAGCCATGACTTGTTCATCTTGGTTCTTTTAGAAACACAGCGAGGGGACTCCAACCACAGTCTCCCTCGTTGCCACTCACTGGGCCACACACACCCCACTTGACTGGCATCGGTTGAGCCCCCTTTTGAAAAAGAAAAAGATGCTTTGCATGAAGCACTCTCAAAAATACGCGTGCCTTTCCCGTCCCCTGGCTGACCCCGGGGAAGAAAAGTCCTCTGAGAGCCATGACTTGTTCATCTTGGTTCTTTTAGAAACACAGCGAGGGGACTCCAAACACAGTCTCCCTCGTTGCCACTCACTGGGCCACACACACCCCACTTGACTGGCATCGGTTGAGCCCCCTTTTGAAAAAGAAAAAGATGCTTTGCATGAAGCACTCTCAAAAATACGCGTGCCTTTCCCGTCCCCTGGCTGACCCCGGGGAAGAAACGTCCTCTGAGAGCCATGACTTGTTCATCTTGGTTCTTTTAGAAACACAGCGAGGGGACTCCAACCACAGTCTCCCTCGTTGCCACTCACTGGGCCACACACACCCCACTTGACTGGCATCGGTTGAGCCCCCTTTTGAAAAAGAAAAAGATGCTTTGCATGAAGCACTCTCAAAAATACGCGTGCCTTTCCCGTCCCCTGGCTGACCCCGGGGAAGAAAAGTCCTCTGAGAGCCATGACTTGTTCATCTTGGTTCTTTTAGAAACACAGCGAGGGGACTCCAACCACAGTCTCCCTCGTTGCCACTCACTGGGCCACACACACCCCACTTGACTGGCATCGGTTGAGCCCCCTTTTGAAAAAGAAAAAGATGCTTTGCATGAAGCACTCTCAAAAATACGCGTGCCTTTCCCGTCCCCTGGCTGACCCCGGGGAAGAAAAGTCCTCTGAGAGCCATGACTTGTTCATCTTGGTTCTTTTAGAAACACAGCGAGGGGACTCCAACCACAGTCTCCCTCGTTGCCACTCACTGGGCCACACACACCCCACTTGACTGGCATCGGTTGAGCCCCCTTTTGAAAAAGAAAAAGATGCTTTGCATGAAGCACTCTCAAAAATACGCGTGCCTTTCCCGTCCCCTGGCTGACCCCGGGGAAGAAAAGTCCTCTGAGAGCCATGACTTGTTCATCTTGGTTCTTTTAGAAACACAGCGAGGGGACTCCAACCACAGTCTCCCTCGTTGCCACTCACTGGGCCACACACACCCCACTTGACTGGCATCGGTTGAGCCCCCTTTTGAAAAAGAAAAAGATGCTTTGCATGAAGCACTCTCAAAAATACGCGTGCCTTTCCCGTCCCCTGGCTGACCCCGGGGAAGAAAAGTCCTCTGAGAGCCATGACTTGTTCATCTTGGTTCTTTTAGAAACACAGCGAGGGGACTCCAACCACAGTCTCCCTCGTTGCCACTCACTGGGCCACACACACCCCACTTGACTGGCATCGGTTGAGCCCCCTTTTGAAAAAGAAAAAGATGCTTTGCATGAAGCACTCTCAAAAATACGCGTGCCTTTCCCGTCCCCTGGCTGACCCCGGGGAAGAAAAGTCCTCTGAGAGCCATGACTTGTTCATCTTGGTTCTTTTAGAAACACAGCGAGGGGACTCCAACCACAGTCTCCCTCGTTGCCACTCACTGGGCCACACACACCCCACTTGACTGGCATCGGTTGAGCCCCCTTTTGAAAAAGAAAAAGATGCTTTGCATGAAGCACTCTCAAAAATACGCGTGCCTTTCCCGTCCCCTGGCTGACCCCGGGGAAGAAAAGTCCTCTGAGAGCCATGACTTGTTCATCTTGGTTCTTTTAGAAACACAGCGAGGGGACTCCAACCACAGTCTCCCTCGTTGCCACTCACTGGGCCACACACACCCCACTTGACTGGCATCGGTTGAGCCCCCTTTTGAAAAAGAAAAAGATGCTTTGCATGAAGCACTCTCAAAAATACGCGTGCCTTTCCCGTCCCCTGGCTGACCCCGGGGAAGAAAAGTCCTCTGAGAGCCATGACTTGTTCATCTTGGTTCTTTTAGAAACACAGCGAGGGGACTCCAACCACAGTCTCCCTCGTTGCCACTCACTGGGCCACACACACCCCACTTGACTGGCATCGGTTGAGCCCCCTTTTGAAAAAGAAAAAGATGCTTTGCATGAAGCACTCTCAAAAATACGCGTGCCTTTCCCGTCCCCTGGCTGACCCCGGGGAAGAAAAGTCCTCTGAGAGCCATGACTTGTTCATCTTGGTTCTTTTAGAAACACAGCGAGGGGACTCCAACCACAGTCTCCCTCGTTGCCACTCACTGGGCCACACACACCCCACTTGACTGGCATCGGTTGAGCCCCCTTTTGAAAAAGAAAAAGATGCTTTGCATGAAGCACTCTCAAAAATACGCGTGCCTTTCCCGTCCCCTGGCTGACCCCGGGGAAGAAAAGTCCTCTGAGAGCCATGACTTGTTCATCTTGGTTCTTTTAGAAACACAGCGAGGGGACTCCAACCACAGTCTCCCTCGTTGCCACTCACTGGGCCACACACACCCCACTTGACTGGCATCGGTTGAGCCCCCTTTTGAAAAAGAAAAAGATGCTTTGCATGAAGCACTCTCAAAAATACGCGTGCCTTTCCCGTCCCCTGGCTGACCCCGGGGAAGAAAAGTCCTCTGAGAGCCATGACTTGTTCATCTTGGTTCTTTTAGAAACACAGCGAGGGGACTCCAACCACAGTCTCCCTCGTTGCCACTCACTGGGCCACACACACCCCACTTGACTGGCATCGGTTGAGCCCCCTTTTGAAAAAGAAAAAGATGCTTTGCATGAAGCACTCTCAAAAATACGCGTGCCTTTCCCGTCCCCTGGCTGACCCCGGGGAAGAAAAGTCCTCTGAGAGCCATGACTTGTTCATCTTGGTTCTTTTAGAAACACAGCGAGGGGACTCCAACCACAGTCTCCCTCGTTGCCACTCACTGGGCCACACACACCCCACTTGACTGGCATCGGTTGAGCCCCCTTTTGAAAAAGAAAAAGATGCTTTGCATGAAGCACTCTCAAAAATACGCGTGCCTTTCCCGTCCCCTGGCTGACCCCGGGGAAGAAAAGTCCTCTGAGAGCCATGACTTGTTCATCTTGGTTCTTTTAGAAACACAGCGAGGGGACTCCAACCACAGTCTCCCTCGTTGCCACTCACTGGGCCACACACACCCCACTTGACTGGCATCGGTTGAGCCCCCTTTTGAAAAAGAAAAAGATGCTTTGCATGAAGCACTCTCAAAAATACGCGTGCCTTTCCCGTCCCCTGGCTGACCCCGGGGAAGAAAAGTCCTCTGAGAGCCATGACTTGTTCATCTTGGTTCTTTTAGAAACACAGCGAGGGGACTCCAACCACAGTCTCCCTCGTTGCCACTCACTGGGCCACACACACCCCACTTGACTGGCATCGGTTGAGCCCCCTTTTGAAAAAGAAAAAGATGCTTTGCATGAAGCACTCTCAAAAATACGCGTGCCTTTCCCGTCCCCTGGCTGACCCCGGGGAAGAAAAGTCCTCTGAGAGCCATGTCCACATTGTCAGTGGACAGACACGTGTGCTTATCTGCCAGCAGACCCACAGCAGCACTGAAGACAGGTTCCGAGAGAACGCTGGCTGCAGGACACGACAAGATCCCCAAGACGTACGTGGCGAGCTCAGGCAATTTATCAAGATTGGAAGCCAAGAATGAGCAGGGCTCAAGTTGCACAATAATGGCATGTTTCCTTGCATATACTCATATATCTGTGTGTCCTCCTCTTTTTCCTTGTCCAGCTCTTTTGTTTTCGCATGAGTATATGTCCTTGTCACTTTCCCATGTGTTGTGAGTTGTTTGTGACCTTTTGGACACCTTTGAGGGTGTTTTCTAGGTGTTTTTCTGTGTTTGTGATTGCCTGCCATTGTTTCCTATGCAGTTCGAGTTCGGTTCGTCGAACGTTCGACGAACCGAACTCGAACGGGAGGTCCGTTCGGCGAACCAACCTCGAGCCGAACCGCGACCGGTTCGCTCATCTCTACTTAAGACGGAAAGACCCACAAACAAGCAAGACCTGAAGGCTGCGGCTGTAAAGGCCTGGCAAAGCATTAAGAAGGAGGAAACCCAGTGTTTGGTGATGTCCATAGGTTCCAGACTTAAGGCAGTGATTGCCTCCAAAGGATTCGCAACAAAATATTGAAAATAAAAATATTTTGTTTGGGTTTGGTTTATTTGTCCAATTACTTTTGACCTCCTAAAATGTGGAGTGTTTGTAAAGAAATGTGTACAATTCCTACAATTTCTATCAGATATTTTTGTTCAAACCTTCCAATTAAACGTTACAATCTGCACTTGACTTATGTTGTAAAGGTTTCATTTCAAATCCAATGTGGTGGCATGCAGAGCCCAACTCACAAAAATTGTGTCACTGTCCAAATATTTCTGGACCTAACTGTATAAACTTCAGTTTTCAGCTCTATCTGAAATATCCACTAACAGCACCATACATGAAATTCTCTACGTTCCAACATAACTGCGCGCATGGTCAGACTCAGGCAATGTTAGTGCGCACATGCTCATTTAGTCAGCACTCCCTCTCGCAAGTGAGTGTTGTCAATTAATATTGGAGGAAGACAATATATTGGGGCACTGAGCTCTTGGCAACGTCAAAGGCCTCCTCATTTGCATACCACTTAATTCTTTTTCAGGCACTATTCAAGTAACACGTACAGCGCTAGTAACATTTTTATAGGGACTAATTTCCCTATATCACAGTATAGCTCATTCAAAATTAATTTTGAGGTGACAGACTCCCATTAATAGATCGTGCATACAAATGGAAAGGAATCTACCAGGCATATATAGGCAACTGGAAGGCCAATAGCCAAATAAACTAATGCAATGCTGCCCTCTGCTGGGCAAGTTGTAATATTCAAATTCAACTTATTCTAATTAGGTATTATGTAGATGTCTATCCAGCACAGCATGTACTGCACACTTTTTGTTTTTAAATATTGCACAGTTTGGAGCTTGGACTGTAGATATGCTATAAATGTGTTGGGATTAGCTGCCCTGTAATGTATTATCTTGAGGACAATATCACACCAGAATGAGCACATGAAGAATAATAATGCACCGGATTGCAAGATGATGATGTGTCTTTATCTAGTTTGTGTGTTGTATATTTGTTACATTATTACCATTATTAAGGTTTTGATCGGTTTTCATGTATATTGCACTTAGTGCATCTGATCTGGGTGGCACGGCATCATAGCTAGTTTTTGGTGGTGCACACTAGGGTATAGGCACATCTTTATTTCATTTCTACACAGGATTAATGTAATCATATTTCTTTGTATGTTTTTTCCAATTGTTAACAATCATCCTTTACTTTTTCCATTTTGGGTACACTCCAAACATCATACTGCAAAGTATATGCTTTTTAGGATCATTTATATTTAATTATTTTTGCCATTAGCAGCAAAGTCTTAGACAAGTGATTCACTTTGTCAGTGTTATATTGAGCACCGTGCGGGCAGCTGAAATCATTGCCATAACAGTGTTAGTAAAATTCTCTCTGAACCAGAAAAGAATAACAGTCTCTGCCTTCAGAAACGCACAGAATCCATTTTCTCATTATGACTTTCTGTTGTTTTTAAATGCAAACTTGCTTCAGTGTGTCAGTGCATGAAGTGCAATATGGAGTAGCAGAATCCGGAGTTGTTTCTTACAAGCTGCATTGCTTAGCAATTTTTAAATGAATTTAATAATTTTATGGAAGATTATGCAGGAGGTCCAAGAATATCTTGCAAAGTAGCACACAGGCAGAAAAATTAATAGAGGAGGAAATTGCTTGTCATTTGCTTGCTGTGTGTGACAGAGATAGGGTGGGACACAGAGATAGCAGATTCGAAGCTGGAGAGCCTATTATTACCTACTTAGCAACCAAATCAATAGGTCTCTAAGTATCTTCTGTATTTGCATACATTGTTGCAGTTGTATATTGTGTCTGACATTGTAAAGATATTAGATACATGTTTTTTTCACTGCTATGGGCTCAGGTTAAAGTGACTCTGACATCTGATACATGATGCCCAATCCATGGCAGCATGTACAGGACACTGACTTTAGGATCTCTGCCAGGTATGTTTGACTTTGAAAGGCATACTTCGAATAGCTGCCAAAGACTGAGCCATATGGCAGAATAGTCATCTAGGTGCATCCCCGGCAGCTTTTCCTACCCGCTGACAATGACTGAGAGATCTCTGCCAACTTGTGTCTAAATGCAGAGACCTGTCAATCCCGGGCAGTGGGCGAGAGAGAAGCCACCAGGAACCCACCTGTATGACTAGTCTATAGCACAGCTTGGTCAACAACGGCTATAAAAACGATGTATTTTTCTGAAACGCAGCAGCGTTTCAAAATCAAACATACCTGGCTGTCTTAATTCAGCCAGTGTCTGATATGTAAGAGGCTGGCCAGAAAAAAAATACTTCTATTCATTGCCCCCAGCATCTGTACACCAACATCACCATCTGCAAGAGGACTAGGGCAGCCAGAAACCAATCTGTAAGGAGTATGTTTCCTCGAGGGAAGAGTTAGAAGGGAATGCTAAGCCAGGTGACACCCATGGTGAAGTTGCAACATACAAAATACTTGGCTGGCAGCGAGAAGTTGGAGTTGGTGATAAGATTACTAAATGAGCAAACGCTGCAGGTCTTGCCCGTGTCATCCGTAGCAGCATCATCTAGAAGTGTGCTGAGCCCAGATAAATCCGAAGACTGCATACCATCGCCAGAGATACACAAAGACCGCAAACTGTTGCCAGAGGAACCCCAAAGACCAAATACCGTCGCCGGTGGAACCCCGAATGTTGTTACCAAAAGTGGATTAGGCAAATGCTGCAGTTTGGATATCGAGAACCAGAGACTGAAAAATAAACATTTGTTCTGGAGCAGTGTCCCAGTGAGCCAGGCCACACTTTCCGCCATGACAAGTGGTACAGAGAGAGAATAACTAATTACTAAAGTTAACTGTCGCTGTAGTGCATTTCAACAGAACTTTTCTACATTTGTGAACTGCTTGCATAAATAGATTACAAACGGTGTACGTTTCTTGTTTAATTACATAGTGATTTTAGGTGAGGATGACACTGACTCTCCCTTAATGGATGCACTGGGATTGGATTATTGTTAAGATATTTTTCTGACAGCATCTAGTGATTGCATGTACCTGATCAGTCGAGTGTAACTGTGAAATGTGCTAACTGTCATTTGATTTGTTTGCTTTAAACTTTTGTATATTTTTTGCTTACTCACCCCCCTCCATTCCCCTTTATCCCACCTAATAAAAATCTGTTACGGTTACTGTGAGGTGCTGGCTACAAACTAAAGTCTATTGGACTTTTTTCAGCACAGAGAGCTGGTTAAGTTGATCTCATTGTTGTGTTTTACTAGCAATTTGCTTTTCAGTTTACGGTCACTTGTCTGTACACAATCAAAAGAGGGAAGGGGTTGTAACAGTCTATCTTCATAGTTGACCTCCATGAACTCTAATATTATCAGGCTTATAGCAGGATTCATTGTTCTGGATCTTATGGGGGGCTGAGCATCTTTGTTGCTCTCTACACGGGGCTTCCCCAATTCACATCTTTTCAGACTGGGCTTCTGGAACCTTCTGCATACTTTGATTTACATGTAACAGATGGATAAGGGGTTGGATGTGATCATCTCTCTTAAACCAGGGGGTTGATCCCAGGAAAGGTGAAAGAGTGAGCCACATGCTTAGTTAGGTTAGTTGGTGCTATGAAGTGGAGGGATGAAGATTTATTGCTGCAGACAGGTCTGGGTGCCCATAAATGGACAATAGAGATTGGAGCTGGATACATTTGCTACAGTCATGATATCCATTGTCTGGATTTGAGGAACTAGCCTAAGGACTGTTGTTGCCAGACAGAGTAGGATATACATACTATGGCTGTGAAATTCTGGAGCATTGTAACGACTATTGTTGCTGGCTTGAGGTGGATACATGCACTATGGTAATAGTATTCATCCTCTGGAGGAGTATAGGCTTTGACTGCAGACTATACCGACGAGAGATTCAAATGCTGTGGACCAACCAAAAGTAGGGAGAAAGTGGATATCACCTCGTACAGGGGCAGTGGAACTACCGGTTCCAGTTTGGGATCCTGTGGACTGGGGACATCTCATTTTGACCATCTACCCAGAGTTGCTGTATAACCATGGACTGAAGCAATAAAAATAATTGCATTGTTAACTTGCCTGGGTGATTAATACAACCATTACCTCAGAGCTTCATACAGTAGTTACTACTGTGTTGTCTTTCTTGAAGGTTGCATTCCTGGCCTGAGTTTTACAGATAAATGCTGCCACACAAGATAAAGAGGATGTCAGCTTTCCTATCATTTTTTTCCCCAAAATATGTATTGTTGTGCATCTTTTCGTGTACACTGCACTGTGCCATTCCTCTAACTGATAATATAGGAATAAAGTGACAGCTGGGTGCTATTATTACCTTTGTCAAGTAGTCATATCCTCACATAGTCTGCCACTGCCACATCAGGACTTACAATATCAGACTGCATAAAAAAAATCATACAAGAGGAAGGGTAATTAGATGTCAATTTATTCCTACATTTCCAGGAGGAGTAACAGAGATGCAGTACATTGTAGAAAGCAAGAATTGTTATTTTTTAGATAATACAAGTATTTTCTAAAACAGATGTCACAAAAACTGACAGTTCCCCATTTACTACCTGGTTAAAATAGAGATTAATTTGTTTTCTCTTCAAGATTTCTTCATGCTTATTTGTTTCAGTGTCCTCAAGTCTTGCAGGCTGACAAATAAATGTTCTTTCACTTTTTCTTTTTTATTCATTTCATGAACTACTGAGTAGAAGAAAACATAGCTTTTAAAAGTTGTTTCTTTGAGGTATTTGTTTTTTACTTATATGTATTATATAACTACACTTACTATATAATAAAGCATGGAGAATATACCTAAAATGAAATGCTACTGTAAACAAATATCAAAAGGAGAGTAAACTCTCAAATCCAGCTCACCAGTATATTTGAAGTCTAAAGATGGTGCGTGGAAGGTGGATCACGGCCATGATACTAGGATAAACAAAAGAACAAAGATCCAGCACGACATCCAATGGATTGTGAATAGGGAAGCATAAGGAAGCATATTCCGAAACACGTCCCTTGTATCTATTTTAAACCCAATTTTTATTATAGATTAATAAAGCATAAAGAAGATTTTTATCCATTGGTTGTCATGCTGGATCATTGTTCTTTTGTTTATCCTAAAATGAAATGCTAGTATTCTATGTCCCTTCATTTTTTTTTGCTCCATTTTTGTATATTTTTTGTTTCAAAATAGTCATGACTGGATTAATGTATTATAAGGGCTTAGGGACTTGTCTATACAATTAAATGTAAGCCATCATCAGAAAATGACCTAGTATTTAAATTAGGTTTTTGGTTTTGTGTTACTTTTTTCATATATCGACAATATTTTTCTTAATATGATAATCTTTATTTAAAAACAAAATTAGTTATAAATGGCTGCACATCTAGCTGGAAGAACATCTCAAGTTAGGGTACCACAGGACTCTGTCCTGGGACCTGTGTTGTTTGACATCTTTATCCATGATTTAGATTAAGGAATTGAGGGTAAACTGATTAAATTTTCTGATGACACAAAGCTAGGAGAGATAGCTAATACTAGAGAAGAGAGAGGATTCAAAAAGATTTAAACAAACTGGAACACTGGACAGCAACTAACAGAATGGATTTTAACAGGGAGAAATACAAAGTCCTACATCTGGGCAAGAAAAATGAAAAAAGAATCTACAGCATGGGAGGATTAGGGCTAAAGCGGGCTTTACACGCTGCGATATCGGTATTGATATCGTTAGCAAGCGTGCCCGTCGGTTGTGCGTCACGTGCAAATCGCTGCCCGTGGCGCACAACATCGCTTACACCCGTCACACGGACTTGCCTTCCCTGCGACGTCGCTGTGGCCGGTGACCCGCCTCCTTTCTAAGGGGGCGGTTTGTGCAGCATCACAGCGACGTCACACGGCAGCCGTCCAATAGCAGAGGAAGGGCGGAGATGAGCGGCCGGACCATGCCGCCCATCTCCTTCCTTCCTCATTGCCGGTGGACGCAGGTAAGGAGATGTTCGTCGTTCCTGCGGTGCCACAGAAACGAGGAACAACCAGCGGCATGCCCCACCAACGATATTATGAAAAAGAGTGACGTGTCAACAATCAATGATTTTTGATGCTTTTGCGATTGTTGATCGTCGCTCCTTGGTGTTACACGCTGCGATGTCGCTAACGACGCCGGATGTGCGTCACTAACGACATGACCCCAACGATATTTCGTTAGCGATGTCGCAGCGTGTAAAATACCCTTAAGAAACAGCATATGTGAAAAAGACTTGGGTATACCACACTGTGTGCAGAATTATTAGGCAAGTAGTATTTTAGAGGATTTTTTTATTATTGATCAACAACTATGTTTGCAATCAACCCAAAAGACTCATAAATATCAAAGCTTAATCTTTCTGGAAGTTGGAGTGTTTTTTTTTTAGATTTGGCTATCTTGGGAGGATATCTGTTTGTGCAGGTAACTATTACTTTGCAGAGATATTAGGCAACTTAATAAAAACCAAATATATTCCCATCTCATTTGTTTATTTTCATCAGGTAAACCAATATAACTGCACAAAATTTAGAAATAAACATTTCTGACATGCAAAAACAAAACCCAAATAAATTAGTGACCAATATAGCCCCCTTTCTTTATGATGACACTCAACAGCCTACCATCCATAGATTCTGTCAGTTGCTTGATCTGTTTATGATCAACATTGTGTGCAGCAGCCACCACAGCCTCCCAGACATTGTTCCGAGAAGTGTACTGTTTACCCTCCCTGTAAATCTCACATTTTATGAGGGACCAAATTTTGTCTATGGGGTTCAGATCAGGTGAACAAGGGGGCCATGTAATTATTTTTTCATCTTTTAGACCTTTACTGGCCAGCCACGCTGTGGAGTAGTTGGATGCATGTGATGGAGCATTGTCCTGCATGAAAATCATGTTTTTCTTCAACAATACCGACTTCTTCCTGTACCACTGCTTGAAGAAGTTGTCTTCCAGAAACTAGCAGTAGGTTTGGGAGTTGAGCTTCACTCCATCCTCAACCCGAAAAGGTGGCACAAGTTCATTTTGATGATACCAGCCCATACCATTACCCCACCTCCACCTTGCTGGCGTCTGAGTCGGAGTGGAGCTCTCTGCCCTTTACTGATCCAGCCTCTGGCCCATCCATCTGGCCCATCAAGATCACTCTCATTTCATCAGTCCATAAAAACCTTTGAAAAATCAGTCTTAAGATATTTCTTGGCCCAGTCTTGACGTTTTATCTTGTTTCTTGTTCAAAGGTGGTCGTTTTTCAGCCTTCCTTACCTTGGCCATGTCCCTGAGTATGGCACACCTTGTGCTTTTTGATACTCCAGTAAGGTTGCAGCTCTGAAATATGGCCAAACTGATAGCAAATGGCATCTTGGCAGCTTCACGCTTGATTTGCCTCAATTCATGGGCAATTATTTTGCGCCTTTTTTGCCCAATACGCTTCTTGCGACCCTGTTGGCTATTTGCCATGAAACGCTTGATTGTTCGGTGATCACGCTTCAAAAGTTTGTCAATTTCAAGACTGCGGCATCCCTCTGCAAGACATCTCACAATTTTGGACTTTTCAGAGCCCTTCAAACCTCTCTTTTGACCCATTTTGCTAGAGGAAAAGAAGTTGCCTAATGATTAAGCACACCTTATATAGGGTGTTGATGTCATTACACCACACCCCTCCTCATTACAGAGATGCACATCACCTGATTTACTTAATTGGTAGTTGGCTCTCAAGCCTATACAGCTTGGAGTAGGACAACATGTATAAAAAGTATCATATGATCAAAATACTCATTTGCCCAATAATTCTGCACACAGTGTAATAGTTCACAGACTGAACAAGAATCAACAGTGTGATGCAGCAGCAAAAAAGGCAAACACAATTCTGGGATATATTACTAGAATCATACAGTCTAGATCACGTAAAGTAATTATCCCCCTCTACTCCCCTTTGGTCAGACTTCATCTAGAATAATGTGTCCAGTTCTGGGACCGACACTTTAAAAAAAAAAACATCAACAAAATGGAGCAAACTCAGAGAAGAGCGAGAAGAATGGTGACCGGTCTGCAAATCATGCCCTATGAGGAATGGTTACAGGATTTGGGAATATTTAGCTTGCAAAAAGAAGACTGAGAGGAGACTTCATAGCTGTCTACAAATATCTCAAGGGCTGTCACGTTGTAGTGGGATAATAATAAAAATAATAATAATATTTTTTCACATATATAGCGCCATTAATTCCACAGCGCTTTACATACATTGGCATCAGTCACATTCTCATTTGCACAAAGAAAGACTAGAAGCAATCAGATGAGTTCTCCTTCAAACGTAAGTCTTCAAACAGAGGCTGGACAGATACCGGTGTGGGATTATATAGTGAATCCTGATGTGAGCTGTGAGCAGGGGATTGGACCAGATGATTCTGGGGGTACCTTCCAACTCTACTATTCCATGATTGTATATTGAAATTCTCACACTGGCCACAGGGGCCTTTTATAGACTCATACTTCTAGCCCTTTCAGAAACAGATATCTGCATTTTCATTATCATTAGTGTCATGGGTGTGTCATGGGTGACAGACAGTCATGTGGTTTCTGGCAATAGAAGGTCACAACGTTTGGCTGCACAAAATTTTCCCTGACATTTTATGGTTCCTGCTGTTAGCATTTATTTTAATAGGTAGCTTTGCTGCTGGGTTTTCATCTCTTCCCTTTGAGGACCCAACGGAGCTCTCCTTCCATTCAGTTGCTAATTATCAGTATTCTCTTGGTGCTTAAATACTCCCATCTTCCCTGGACTTGTGTTGGTGATATTATTTAGTTCTTTCAAGTTCTGGTTGCAAGCAGGTTGCTTGTACTCATCTATGGTATCAAAGCCGAAACTTTGCTGGACTTTTACCTGAGTCATCTGTGGATAAGTAGTTCATGCACTTTTCCCTTGTGTGTCCTCCTGGTTTCTTCTTTAGTATTTAGTTGGGTTGACGTAGAGTTCATCCCACCCATTTCCTTTTTAGGGTCCAGCACTAGGGATAACTAGGGTTCTTAGTGTCCAGTTCAGCGCATAGGGGCGGAAACTATCTAGGGTGTTGAGGAACCCAAGGAACCAGGTAGGTTTGGTCAGGGGTCACCATCTCCTCCTTCCCTAGAAGCAGGGATCTCTTTCCTTTTCATCCTTCACTTGGTACTCCCTCATACCCAGTGTGACAATTAGAGGCAGGATTAGAATGACAGAGAATACCTCAATACACAGCTGATAACAGAAGGTGATGTTACACCTGACCCTGCTCCACCTCCCATCACAATAATCTTTGCACAAGCTCATTATATACTTTAATACAAAAGATAGGGATGAGCTGTGGCCATTGTGGCCAGGTACATGTACAAAAACCGGGAAGTTATAGTCTAAACAAATACAGTGGCCAGTGTGAACATGGCAAGATTTCTATTTTTATATTATTAATAAATAACTTACTGATGGGTTCTTTTTTCTCGGATGATGGTATCCACTCGGATTGGAGTCCATTGATCTTCCTGTTGAAAAGACAAAAGGAGAAGAATACGTGTTTGGATTTGCACTCGCACACACTGTTTTTCTTAATTTTTTTAATATTGCTCTTTGCATGTTTTACTTGCATCTAGCAATTGCTATATGTGCACTTTTTGGTCACTTTTATATAGTTAGTGTCCCTTTTGATTCATATGTTTCACTTTCACGTGCATTATGTCACCTCATGATGCTTTTATTTGTACATATGTTGTTTATATTTTGCACATTTAATAAGTATATTGCTCTTACGTCGGTACTTGTTACTGTTTATTTGTATCTCATTTGCACATGTTATTTTGATATAATATCCAATCCACACATGCATGAATATCCATGGTGGTTCTTCTCCGCTTACTCACGTTTGTATATTTTCCGGGATGTGCGCATGCGGGGATGGTGCTGGAGCGCGTCACGGCCGTGGGCGTCTCAATCTGGGGCGGATCGGGTCACGCGGGCGACTCGCGGTCATGTGACTTATCACGTGGCGGCGTTCGCTCGCGTCATCCGCTCCGCCCTTGGATGACGTCCGCGGCCAGCTGGCGCTCGTCCCGCGTCATTCCACGCATGCGCCCGATAAGATATCCCGGACATCATTCCGATTACCTGATTGGTCCATCCTTATTTAAAAGGTTCCCTGCCAGCTGACCCTACACACGCCCCCTGACGAAGGATCTCCGAAACACGTGTTGGGTCGGCTGGCTGGCACTATTACACACACTGATGGCTACAGGTATTGTCCTTCATGTTTTTGGGCCCTTTACTCGCTTCTGATTTTGGTAATTTACCTCAGATACAGCCCATATGGATTATGGAGGTTTTTTGTGGGTATGGTGAGATGCTGGCGCACTTACATCGCCATGTCTTTTTAGGCACCATGATATAGACCACTTTGGCTTTATTTGCACTTCATATTTATAGTTTTTATTATAGGTGCCATATATATTATTCATGGTGATGTTCTGCACTGCTTGCACCTGTTCCATATCCTGAGTTATAGTGCCATTTTGTGTGTTTTCATGTATTACACTATGTGTAATTTATTTATATTTTGATATTTATTATTCTTGTGTCAGCCCCTCTCTTATCACCATTTTAAACCTTTTGACGTTTTTATGATATTGTGACAATAAAATTTAATGATTTTATTATAATGGTGTTTTGTTGGCTATATTTTTTCGGTTCTATGATTATATAATAGCCTCATCAGTAATATTTTGGAGTGTGAGACTTCATTTGGTGATAGTCCTGTGTACACACCATTGTACTCCTGTTGGTTCTAATCGGTGTAGCTTTGCCTCTTTTCTGTTATTGCAGATTCTCGTACCAACTCCACTATGGATTATAGGTCCAGGGAATCATCCTGGACTGATCATCTCTCTAAGGTTTTCAATGGTGATATTGGTCTTAATGGTGGTAGTGGTCATGATACTACCCTTGAGTTACAGAAAAATCTTAAAACATTGATGTACAAACGGACAAAACTATGGTGGAATGGTGGATTTTTAAAAAATTATTTCCATAAACGGTTAGTTCCAAGGGGATTACGCATCCAAATATTCCCCTCGTTTCCAGTGGACGATAAGAATTTTGTTAGTCAATGGGAAGATGTGTGTACCAACACGTCTCTGAAATTTATTGAACTTTTAATGGACCTCAATAAACAAAAATTGGGTGAAGTTGAGAAAAACATTGATGAACAGATCAGTATATTCACCACTAATGCTACCGCTGCTCAAGTTACTAGTTTCAATCTGAAAATGGAACAGAACTTCGATACGTGGGAGAAGGAGATTCAGGACAATCAATCTAGGAAATTGAACAGAGACCTCCAAGATGTTCAAAATAATCGTGTCTATAGATGGCACAGCAAAATTAACAACCCCACATTTAGGGGTAGATCCATCTCAATTTCTTCTATCTCATCTGGAGGTCAGTCTGATAATACTACAAGTTCTATGACTACAAGATCTAATAGTACCAATAGTACTAAAAGAAAATGGAACCAAAAACATAATGGGAATAAAAATAATATCGGTGAAAGTTCTACTGATGCCTTAAAGGTAATTAATTTGTCCCATCATGTTTTTTCTGAAGCTGATTTATCAGTTCTTTCAAAGGGCCTCTCCTTCTCCCCGTGTAACAGTTTTGATTTATTTGCAGCGGTCAAAGATCTGAACATCTTTGCTAGGTCTTTGATACATAAAAAATGGTTTCATGATGAAGATCTACGCAAACAGTTTCCATCTAATCAGGAGCAGGAGGCCTTAAGGATTCTGGAGGAGTTGGCGGTTGAACATTCCACTGATGTTTTGGGTAAGATTCCCCAGTCTATTCGTTCACGTTCCACCTCGTTTCTGCCTTTGTCGGTCTGCCCAACAGTAGACATATTTGTCAAATCAGTTGTTGAGGAACTTAGAAGTATCCCTGGGGGTATTCATAATGACAACTTGACCCCCCAGGAGAGATTGAGCTTACATCGACTAAAGAAACTTCCTGACGTTATTTTCAAACCGGCAGACAAGGGCGGAAACGTGGTGGTATGGCCGCGTAAAATGTACGAGAATGAAGTATACCGCCAAATTGGGGATATAAAATGCTATAAGAAACTGACGTATAACCCGTTATCTTCATTCAAGAAATCTTTGGATACATTGTTACAACAAGCTCTCAGTGGGGGGATTATCAATCAAGATCTCGTTAAGGCTCTCACCATGATTGATCCGGTCATTCCTACTCTATACTTACTTCCTAAAGTACATAAGAATGAGAGGAATCCACCAGGCAGACCGATCATATCTGGGATTGGGAGTCTTACCGATAATGTTTCAAAATATATTGATAGTCAATTACGGGTCTTGGTTGAGTGTTTGCCGTCCTACTTGAAGGATACATCCGAATTTTTGCGGAAGATTGATGGACTGTACGTTGAGGAGGACATGCTTCTTGTCACATGTGACGTGGAGGCTTTATATACTAGCATCCGTCATTGTGATGGCATCCAGGCAACAAAATTCTTTTTACGTATGGGTACTATGGAGGACGCTCAGGTGGATTTTTTGATTGGTCTGTTGGATTTTGTATTACATCACAATTTTTTTACGTTTAACGGCTCTTTCTTCCTGCAGCTCCAGGGTACTGCGATGGGTGCGGCTTGCGCACCGGCTTATGCAAATTTATTCCTGGGGCTGTGGGAGAGAGAGTTGTTTTCCGACGAGTCTATCTCATCAATGGAGCGGGTAATTTTGTGGACCCGCTTCATTGATGATATATTTTTTATTTGGAAGGGTACGTCGGAGGAATTGGTAGTATTTTTTCATACTCTCAACAGTAACCAATTGAATATCCGCCTGACTTTTCACTATGACCCATGTACTGTTAATTTCCTGGATGTCACGATCAAGCGTGATTCTACCAATCTTTTACAAACGGATGTTTTCCGGAAACAAACAGCTGTAAATTCCCTTCTTCACGCACGCTCATCACACCCTGGTCATGTTATCAAGGGGATCCCTACTGGACAGTTTCTCCGGATCCGACGTATTTGCTCAAATGATAGTGATTTTGAAGCCCGAGCAGGTGAAATGAAACAGCGGTTTAAAAATCGAGGATACAAGAAGAAATATGTGGACAGGGCTTATAATAGGGCCAAGGACTCTGATCGTCAGGAGTTATTATATAACACGAAGACACATAGTGCATCTGGTCCAGTTCGACTTATTATGGATCATCATTCTCACTGGTTTAGAATGCAACGTAGTATCGACAAATTTTGGCCGATACTTTTGACTGACCCTATTATAAAGCAATATGTATTGCCTCATACAAGTATTACTGCTAGACGAAGCCGTAATATTGGCGATGTATTGGTTTCAAGTCACTATGTTCCAATTATCCCGAGACCTTTTTCACAGTCACCTGGCCCTAGATGGGGCTGTAAGCCTTGTGGCAAGTGCGTGGCATGCCCCAATGTTGAGACAGCATTTGAATTTACTAATTCTTCCATGACTAAAACTTTCAGGATTACCCACAATATTACGTGCACCACAAAAGCTGTCACGTATTATGCCACGTGCCCTTGTCCCCTTATATATGTAGGTTTGACTACAAGAGAACTGAAGGTGAGGGTGCGTGAGCACGTTCGTGACATTAATGCAGCAAGAACCGCCACGGATGCCAGTGGTCTTAAGACTATACCTCGCCATTTTTTGGACCATCATCAGGGGGATTCATCCCTGTTTAAAGTGAGAGGTATTGACCATATCATCTCTGGCATTCGTGGTGGCAATATTATGAGAAGACTTGCACAGCAAGAGTGCCGCTGGATCTGGAAATTGGACACTTTATATCCCAACGGACTTAATGAAACCATTAGTTTCGCTCCGTTTTTGCCCACTAATCAGTGATATTTCTTATGTATGTGTATTGGGTAATTTAGGTATTTGACTATTACTTCTTTTAATTCCCTTTTTATGATCATTTTTGTGTTATTTGCTAATTTCTATGCTTTTTATTTTGTTATTTTTGGTTTGTTGGTTGGTTTCCTTTTTTTTTTTAACATTTTTTCTTTTATTTTTGTAACAGTTTTTTACTTACTGATGGGCTCTTTTTTCTCGGATGATGGTATCCACTCGGATTGGAGTCCATTGATCTTCCTGTTGAAAAGACAAAAGGAGAAGAATACGTGTTTGGATTTGCACTCGCACACACTGTTTTTCTTAATTTTTTTAATATTGCTCTTTGCATGTTTTACTTGCATCTAGCAATTGCTATATGTGCACTTTTTGGTCACTTTTATATAGTTAGTGTCCCTTTTGATTCATATGTTTCACTTTCACGTGCATTATGTCACCTCATGATGCTTTTATTTGTACATATGTTGTTTATATTTTGCACATTTAATAAGTATATTGCTCTTACGTCGGTACTTGTTACTGTTTATTTGTATCTCATTTGCACATGTTATTTTGATATAATATCCAATCCACACATGCATGAATATCCATGGTGGTTCTTCTCCGCTTACTCACGTTTGTATATTTTCCGGGATGTGCGCATGCGGGGATGGTGCTGGAGCGCGTCACGGCCGTGGGCGTCTCAATCTGGGGCGGATCGGGTCACGCGGGCGACTCGCGGTCATGTGACTTATCACGTGGCGGCGTTCGCTCGCGTCATCCGCTCCGCCCTTGGATGACGTCCGCGGCCAGCTGGCGCTCGTCCCGCGTCATTCCACGCATGCGCCCGATAAGATATCCCGGACATCATTCCGATTACCTGATTGGTCCATCCTTATTTAAAAGGTTCCCTGCCAGCTGACCCTACACACGCCCCCTGACGAAGGATCTCCGAAACACGTGTTGGGTCGGCTGGCTGGCACTATTACACACACTGATGGCTACAGGTATTGTCCTTCATGTTTTTGGGCCCTTTACTCGCTTCTGATTTTGGTAATTTACCTCAGATACAGCCCATATGGATTATGGAGGTTTTTTGTGGGTATGGTGAGATGCTGGCGCACTTACATCGCCATGTCTTTTTAGGCACCATGATATAGACCACTTTGGCTTTATTTGCACTTCATATTTATAGTTTTTATTATAGGTGCCATATATATTATTCATGGTGATGTTCTGCACTGCTTGCACCTGTTCCATATCCTGAGTTATAGTGCCATTTTGTGTGTTTTCATGTATTACACTATGTGTAATTTATTTATATTTTGATATTTATTATTCTTGTGTCAGCCCCTCTCTTATCACCATTTTAAACCTTTTGACGTTTTTATGATATTGTGACAATAAAATTTAATGATTTTATTATAATGGTGTTTTGTTGGCTATATTTTTTCGGTTCTATAATAAAAAGAATTGTGGTATGACAAAAAAAAAAAAAATGCGAAAAAAGAATACATTTAACTCAAAAACCTGTATTAAACAATAGGTTATTTTTTGGTGATAACTTTCCTTTAAATACGAGATTATTTTGAAAGGGAAGAAGTGTTGCTTATTATTGTTTTCTTGTCACATTTATATATACACAGGAGGGATAATTTTAATTAGGCCTACTTAATTTTTTTGTAATTCAGAATTAACTTGAAGTTAAAAAGACTTTAAGAATGCTGGCAGCATCATGCAGGCTATAAAGTAAAATGGGCATTCCAGGGTAATCTCTTTTACAACTTATTTTAAAACATAATTGAATTTGAGTGCATGCATGGAAATAAAGCCAAAAATGGCATATGTTACCTTAAAAATTAGTCATGGTTTGCAGGCTTTTCTAAGAATTAAACCTTTGGAGATTTATAACAATTATATTGCTCCCTGGAAACTGTTGTGAAGTAATTATACAACATATAAATAGCTGCTTTTTTGGAGAGCCGTCTATAAAAGGAAAACTTTGTTATAAAGGTATAAAAAGTGGTTTGTACAAAGTGTAGCTAATTTTCAAAATAATTAAAAATTGTAATTGTTTCAGAGAAATTATAAAATTCCCTGACAAAGTCTTATTGGGATAATTAACCATCTCAAATTATTATTATTTTGTTTTTATAATGATACATTTACACATTTTCATTTACATTTCCCATTCAGTGTATAGTCCAAGAAAAATTCCTAGTGTATATGCTAAGTAGGTTTATAGATTTCTATTGAAATGATGTATGCCAAAAGTGAATGTTATAACACTGAGCTACCAAGCACAGTCCTTAGATAAATTCCTTGAGGGATCTAGTTTCCAAAATGTGGTCACTTGTGGGGGAGCTCCACTGTTTAGGCACCTCAGGGGGTCTACAAAAACGACAAAGTACAGTGAGTGCAGTGAGATTGTGGGTAAAACTCAATGAAAATTACCAAGAGGCTGCAGTGCGCGCTCAGAATCGGAACCCAAAGATCCAATATTATTGTCTTTTCGTAAGAATAGGCCATTGATTTTCAAAGTCTGGACAACCGCTTTAAGGTTCTGAACTTACAAACTGAACTACAGACAAAACAGTTGTCCATGAGGCAAAGTGAGGATCAGACATGTTAGATAAAGAGGTTGTCTAGTGAAAAACACATCAATAAACTTAAAAAACTTAGCTATATAACTTACTAACATAGTTCAAATATGCCAGGTGTTCCTACCTCTGGTAGAGGGACAAGCCCCAGGTTTGGCAGCTTCACATCCATTCCTGTGCTCCAGTGTTTCCTGTGCAGGGTTGCCAACTGTCGAGAAATTCCAGGACAGATTCTAAAAGTAAGGTAATTTTTTGCCCTATCTGTAGAAAAATTGAGGTGTCTGTGATTTTTTTTAAGTTGAAGAAGCTTATACAGAATATTGTGACTGATATTATCGTAAGTTTACAATTTACACTGAATGTAGCTGATGCCTTCTCATCAGAATTATGGTCTCTAGATATATATCAGTTATAATTACACACACATTATATATATATATATATATATATATATATATATATATATATATATATATATATATATATATATATATATATATGTATATATATATATATACATACACACATATTATTTATATATATTATATACACACACACATGCTCAGTATATACTGTATATATCAGTTATAATCACAATGATTTATTAGGGTTTTCCAATTTGTCTGTGAAATATTTTGGCCATTCATGATTTTTTGATAAGCTGCCCAAAAAAATAAGAGTCAAGTTGGCAACTCTGTTCTTCTGTGAGCACAAGCCCATAATTGACACCTACTTTAAATAGCTGAACCAGCCTACTTCTATCTCATGATTAGTCTAAACAAACAGTATGCTGGCTTGTTGATTATATTGAGCAGTCAGCCAACCCCCTTCACACCCTGCACTGGTGATGTATGGAAAGGGGATTTAGGCTATGTGCGCACTAGAAATGTGAATTTTCTCAAGAAAATTTCTTGAGAAACTTCTGGGAGTGGAAGATTTCCGCACCTGCGGAAAAATCCGCGGCAAAAACGCATGCGGATTTGCCGCGGATTTGCCGCGGATTTGCCGCGGATTTACCGCGGATTTACCGCGGATTTACCGCAGGTTTGTCCCTGCAATAAATAATAAAGATAATCGATAGACAGATAATGGATAGAGGGAAAGATGGATAGATGAATAGATAGATAGATAGAGAGATAGATAGATAGATGAATAGATGAATAGATAGATAGATAGAGGGATAGATGGATAGACGAATAGATAGATAGATAGAGGGATAGATAGATGAATAGATGAATAGATAGATAGATACAGGGATAGATGGATAGATGAATAGATAGATGGATAGATAGATAGATAGATAGAGGGATAGATGGATAGATAGATAGATAGATGGATAGATAGATAGATAGATAGAGGGATAGATGGATAGATAGATGGATAGATAGATAGATAGATAGATAGATAGATAGAGGGATAGATGGATAGATAGATAGAGGGATAGATGGATAGATAGATAGATAGATAGAGGGATAGATGGATAGATAGATGGATAGATAGATAGATAGATAGATAGATAGAGGGATAGATGGATAGATGGATAGATAGATAGATAGATAGATAGATAGATAGATGGATAGATAGATAGATAGATAGATAGATAGAGGGATAGATGGATAGATAGATAGATAGATAGATAGATGAGAAAAACCTATATAATGTTCCACCTCCCTGCATTTTCTAAGCTGGCACCCTTTAGTGACTTTCATGTGGCACTAAAGGGTGCTTAGCCTTGTATTTAGCCATAAAATAAATAAATAATTAAAAAAAAACGACGTGAGGTCCCCCCATATTTTGTAGCCAGCTAGGGTAAAGCAGACGGCTGCAGCCTGCAGACCACCGCTGGCAGCTTCACCTTGGCTGATAATCCAAAACAGTGGGCACCCCACGCTGTTATTTTAAATTATATAAATAATTTAAAACAAAAAACGTGCGGTCCCCCCCATATTGGATCACCAGCCAAGGTAAAGCGGACAGCTGGGGTCTGATATTCTCAGACTAGGGAGGTCCACTGTTATTGGACACTCCCCAGCCTAAAAATAGCAGGCCGCAGCCGCCCCAGAAGTGGCGCATCCATTAGACGTGCCAATCCTGGCGCTTTGCCCCAGCTCATCCCGCGCCCTGGTGCGTTGGCAAACGGGGTAATATATGGGGTTGATGCCAGATGTGTAATGTCACCTGGCATCAAGCCCTGGAGTTGCTGAGGTCAGGCATCTATCAGATACCCGACATCACCAACCCAGTCAGTAGTAATTAAAAAATAGACAACAAAAAAAGTTTTATTTGAAAAAACACTCCCCACATAGCCTCTTTAACCAATTTATTGAAAAGAACAATCAATCCACGTCCGGCGTAATCCAATAAGGGGGGGGTCCCACGGCGATCCATACCATAGTCACTGTCCCAGTCAATGAAGAACAGAATGTTCCCCATTGGCTGGGAGAGCTGTGCAGTGACCTGAGCTAACATCAATAGGTCAGCCCAGGTCACTGCAGGGGATGCCGAGCGCTGCCATCAGGAGCATAGATGAGATCATTACCTTCTGTGATCATCTCCTGTACTGCTGACGTCAGCGCTGTCACTGACTGCGTTGTCAGAAGTATCGCGAAAGCCCGTGACGTCACCGCTAGTGACAGTCTCGGGCCGCTCGTGAGACGGGCATAGACAGCGCTGACGTCAGGAGGCAGGAGATCGTCACAGCAGGTAATGATCTCACCTCCTGACAGCAGCGATCGTCATCCCCGCGGCTCCCAGCACTGCAGGGTGTCAGTGTCTGCCTGCGCTGCAGCGTGACAGGCTGCTGACACTGCGGGCAGACACTGACACCCTGCAGTGCAGGCAGCCGCGAGGCCGGAGCAGGACACAGACTGGCACCTGGAGGTCACACGGAAGTGCTTCTGTGCGGCGTCCAGGGAGTGTGACGTCTGCTCCGCTTCCTCTTCCTGGCATAATGACATCGCTTCCTGCAAAACCGCAGGCAGCGATGATCATTCCCGCAGGTAATTCGCGGCTATTCCGGGGGTATACCGCACATCATTGCTACCTGCGGAATACCCCCGGAATACCCCCGGTACCTGCGGAAATTAATGGACATGCACATTTTCTCAAGAAAGTTTCTCGAGAAAATTTTCTCAAGAAATTTTCTTGAGAAAAATCCGCACAGTGCGCACAGCTATTTTTTTTTCTCATTGAATTTCATGGGAAATGTCTGCACAAAGATTGCAGACATTTCTCAAGAAATTTCCGGGGCAAATCCGCGGGTAAATCCGCAGGTAAAAAGCTCTAGTGCGCACATAGCCTTAGGCTATGTGTGTACGTCGCATTCTATTCGGCAACGTGTAAGTCACTGCATGTGCATCTCAGTACGCAGACGAGAAGCTGAGTTCTGAGACGCATTGTTACTGCAGACTTCCTGCAGAATTCATGCATTCTGGATGCTTGATCTGCCATAGACAGAGTGGGAAAACCATCCAGAACTCACATTTTTGACAGTGCGGTCCCACTCGGCTCTGCTGCATCCCCATAGACGTGCAGCAGAGCCGAGTTGGACCGCACTGTCAAAAAGAGCATGGCTGGCTGTGAGACAGTGCCACGCGATGAGAATGAACTCGGATGAACTTCACCCGACTTCATTGTGATCGCGCGACTCTGTGCGTGTGCTGCGGCTTGATTTGCGATCACAGGTGAATGACTCACCGGTGACCGCAAATCTCCTGAGTGACTGAAGTGAGTTGCACTGTCAGCGGTGCCGTCACTCAGGTTACCCGTGGCCAGCTCGAGTCCTCTACCCGAGACCTGTGGCCGCGGGTAACCTGAGTGACGTCTCCACTGACAGTGAGAGTCACTCCAGTTGCTGCGTGGAGCTGACAGAGCGGTCTGGTCTGTGGCCGCTCCTGTTAGCTTCATGTAGCAGAGCTGTATGTGTCATGGGACCTTGTGAGGATTGCGCCAGACCTGGAGGGGTGTTTGGGGATTTTAATAAAGTGGTGAAAGAGGGTGTTTTTTCTTTGTCTTTAATTTCAAATAAAGGATTTTTTTGGGTGTATGTGTTTATTTACTTTCACTTACAGGTTAATCATTGGGGGTGTCTCATAGACGCCTGCAATGAATAATGTAGGACTTAGTGGCAGCTATGGGCTGCCATTAACTTGTTATTACCCAGATTGCCACCGCACCAGGGCAATTCTGGATGAGCTGGGTAGAGTCCCGGGACTGTCGCATCTAATCGATGCGGCAATTCCGGGCAGCTGCTGGCTGATATTTTTAGGCTTGGGGGCTCCCCATAATGTGGGGATCCCCATCCTGAAAATACCAGCCTTCAGCCATGTGGCTTTATCTTGGCTGGTATCAAAATTGGGGGGGACCGCACGCTGGTTTTTTAATTATTTATTTATTTTACTGCACTACATATATCTGCCCAGGGGCGGCTGTGATTGGTTGCAGTGAGACAGGTGTCACTCAGCATGGGAGTGCGTCTGAATGCAACCAATCATAGGCGCCGGTGGGCGGGGGAAGCAGTGAATACGAGATGGAATAATGAGCGGCCGGCATTTTCAAAAGCTGGAGAAGCCTCTGCAGTGTGACAGACGGTGATCGGTCAATGATTGGTGAATATGAGAAAGGGGGCGAGAGGGATAGACCGACAGAGAGAGAGAGACCGACTGACAGGGAGACAGAGAGACTGATAGACAGATAGAGAAAGAGACCAACATTAACAAACAGAGAGAGAGAGAGAGTGGGTGGAAAATGCAACCAAAACACACAAAAGAAATGACATGTTGCTTTTTAGAGCGCAGCGTTTTGGCAGCAGCCGAAACGCTGCGTTCTAAAATGCAACATGCGGATGGAATTTGCACAATCTTCATAGATTTTGCTGGGGACACAGGACGCATACCTTTACGCTGCAGTGCAGAACGCAGCGTAAAAGCATGATAACACGCAATGTATGCAATAGCCTTACTGTCCATTATAATGTGTCTGGGACTTGGGATCAGAGTGGCTACCAGCAGTTCAATGCGCCTGTTGTAGTTGAGCTATAATAACATGATATAACTTACTATATAAAAGGCTTTTGTGGTCTATGGTCAATAGCAGCTCAGAAATAAATCAATAGTATAATGTATATAACACAACAATCAGCTTTAGAATATGTGGTAAATAAAGTCACATTTGAGCTATGATTAAATGATTGACATTAATATCGGTCAGGTAGAATCATTATCTCTCTCTCTGAACTTCTGGACGTGTGCAATATTTAAACTCCTTTTAGATTCCGTATTCTACATACCGTTTAGCTGTAGCAGATGTTCAGTAGCGTGTAGCGGTGATATTCACATAATTGGCAATAAGCTGGGTTTTGTATTTGATGTGACAATGACTAGTTCCCTTGAATAATGAGCATGTCACTAATTGACCTAAAAGAAAACCTGTTACCATATCCAATGGCACCAATATGCAATAGTACTACCAACATACCTGCTAAGTCCTTCCTTATAGACAAGATCATGATTTTAGATATTATTATTCATTATTTTCAAAGTTGCTTGATGCAAAGTTGCAGATCTCTTGGCTAGCTAAGTTAGGAATTTAAAGGTATTAAAGGGAACCTGTCAGGTGCAATATCCACCCAGAACCATGAGCAGTTCTGGTTGCATTTAGCTAATCCCTGCCTAATTGTCCCTGTATCTAATAGTATAGATAAAGGGAACTTTAGAAAAAGCATTTCTAAAGATCCTTTATAATTTGCTAATGAGGCCAGTGACTAGTCAAAAGAGCGTTACTTCCCTTGGTTTTTTGGCCCCTTAGCATGTAAGCACACCCCTGTGGGTGTGCTAACATGGTAATGAATGCGCAGTGTCAGAAGCATGGTCGATCTCACCGCTGTCTGTTGCCACCGTGACCGATGCTGGGTTTCAGCTCAGCTCATGATCAGAAGTCCCAGACTTCCAGTCATGCGTACTATGAAACAAGGTGTACGTATCCTAGCTTCAAACTGATGTAGTGCACATGACCAGAATTCTGGGGACGTTCTGACCGTGTGCACTGAACCGAAAACCAGCGGTGGCAGCAGAGGGGAGAGTGACCATGCCTCTGATCATGCATTATTTAACATGTTAGCACACCCACAGGGGCGTGCTAACATGCTAAAGGGGCCGACTAGCCAAGAGAACTAATGCCCTTGTGACTAGTCACTGGCCTCACTAGCATATTACAAAGGATCTTTAGAAATACTTTTTCTATAGATCTCTTTACTTATGCTACTTGATACAGGGTCAGTTAGGCAGGGATTAGAAATATGCACCCAGAACTGTTCGGGTGACAGGTTCACTTTAAAGCAAAAAAAAAACAAAAAACTTATTTCACCAGTCGGACCTAAAATAAGGCAATAAATTATTACATTTGTGGGTCAGATCTCATTCAGGTATTTTTTTGTGTATAAGAAGAAAATGAACCATTTTTAGAGATGAACAGATCTTTTGAAATTCAAATTTCCCAACTTTGCTGAATTTTCTCCCAAAATGTGATTCACAGCAAATAGGGGAAAGCTTTAAATTGTTCTGAAAATATATGTGGGGGATAGGAGAGCGAGAACCAGGGTTGCCAACAGTCCAGAATTACAAGAGAATTAGAGTACAGTGGAACCTTTCATTGCGAGCATAATTGGTTCCTGGAGTGTGCTTTTAAACCAAGTTACTCTTATATCAAAGCGATTTTCCCATAGGAAATAATTGAAATACAGACAATTCGTTCCACAACCCAAAAATATTTACTGTATTTTTAATAACTTATTACAGTAATACAAAATAATGTCCTGTATTCATATAAAATTATTACAGTACACTAATACAAAATACTGTACAGTACAGTAAAAAACATAAAGCAAATTAAACTGCACTTTAGCTTACAATAAAATTGTTGGTGTGCGAGAGGTACAGGATAAGCAATGTGTTGTACTGGTTAGTAGAAAGAAAGTACAATACTTTATCCATAAATGCAAATTGATAGACATGCTATATAGTATATACTGTACTGTACAATGAATATCAAAAGGAGAGTAAACTCTCAATTCCAGCTCACCAGTATATTTGAAGTCCAAAGATGGTGCATGGAAGGTGGATCACGACCATGACACTAGGATAAACAAAAGAACAAAGATCCAGCATGACATCCAATGGATAAAAATCTTCTTTTTGCTTTATTAATCCATAATAAAAATTGGGCTTAAAATAGAGACAAGGGACTCTATTTTAAGCCCAACTTTTATTATGGATTAATAAAGCAAACAGACGATTTTTATCCATTGGATGTCGTGCTGGATCTTTGTTCTTTTGTTTGTACTGTGCAATGGTACACTGTATACAGAATACAGTACATACTGTATGTACAAAGGTTACCTCCAGAGTGAATCAGAATGGGGTGAAAGGACGGAACCGGAGCGTGCACGGTGAGTATTTGCTCTTCTTGCAAAGCAGTGCTCTTAAACCAAGTTACAAATTTGTAAAAAGCTTTCCTTGTCTTGCAAAATGCTCTCAAACCAAGTTACTCTTAAACCAAGTTCCACTGTACTTTTTTCAATTGTTTGTAAAAAAATAAATAAATAAAAGCATTTATGATTTTTTTGAAGCTGAAGAAACTTCTACCGATTATTTTGACTTTAATCATCATCATTATACAGTGAATGCAGCTGATGTCTTCTCATCAGAATTATGATAATCATAATGATTTTATTGGTTTTAAAAAGTGTTCGCAATATTTTGATAAACTGACCCAAAGAACTTACACTGAACAGAATAGAACAACTTATCAAGTGATTCTGGAGATGGAAAACATACAAACTGTGCTCCACTGGGGATCGCTGATCAGTGACGGCCGAAATACTGACCACCAGTGTACAAGGTATGATAATCCGCTAAATATCATAGCTGCGGGCATTATATGGATAAGCTCAATGCAAGAATACATTAACCTGCTCTCTGATGTTGCAGCAGTATGGAAAATGATGTCGGGCAGGGTGTTTATTGTTTTGCACTGCAAATCAAATCTCAGAATGTTTGAATTGGCATAAAACCACGATTTTCAGGAAATTCCACTTGAACGCAACCCTTCGCAAATAAATTTGCTCGTCTCATACCATTTTTTAGCAGTGTACTGGCTTTAACTCCCATCCATTTTTAGTCCGTGTGTGTTTGAACTATCTGCATTTGTTTTTCTTGCATGCAAAAAAATAAAAATTATTCTAACTTTTTCCTACTTATTAACAGTAAACAGCACATGGATGGCATCGAGTACATTCCATTTTTTACGAAGGATCCATTTACGTGAATGAACAATTTTGAGCTGCAAATATAATTGAAAAAACAATGTCTGTTTTTTTTGTGGACCAATTGTGAACAGGCCTTATTAAAATGGGTGTATGTTCTATCTGTGAAGAACAAACAGTGATAGAAAAAATATGGGAAAATAGTCCTAAGATATTTAGGACGTACCAGAGTGAAAAATATACTATAAGCACCCTTTATTTAATTTATGGCATTTAGTAAAAATAAACATATTTGAATGGGAGAAATGCTCAGAATAAAACATGTAATGGTGTGTAAGTCATTGGCTTAATAAAATGTGCATGTTTAAATACCCGGTTTCTAAATGTAATATAATTATAGAGTTATTTCAAGTCCTTATCACTTACAATAATGGCTGCCCAGAAACTACTTCTAAACGACTAGAACAATCAATAAATCAATATCTGATGCTGAACATGTAGTTTATGTAATTTACCGCCAGCTAAATGAAATGAGTGATCCAGAGAAGCTTATATACAAGACGCCTAGATTAACATGATCGATGGGGGCATCTGTGAAGAAAAAATGATGGAAGAATTGGCCAGGATTCCTGAAAGGAAACTTATTATGAAAATGTCTATATAGGAGACTGATAAGAAAATTGTTAATCCACACGATCGAGTTCAAGTGATCTCCTTTAGCTCTGATCAGTAAACTTTACAATCCCCTTTGCATTTATAGCTGTAGCTATGACTCTGATAGTTTAGGTTTAGAGATGCTGTATTTATAGAGTAACATTTACTGTTGATATCAATATATCATGCCACTTCTTTAAGGCTTGGTTTATGCTTTAATCTTATTTTTCTGCTACAAAATGTAGCATTTAAAGACCAGACTACTTTTTACAATGTTATCAGAAGATATGACAGCCGCAGCTGTGAGCAGTGAGGTCACTGATTCTACCTGCAGTCACTGCTGGAGGTCCCCACAGTACCCCACCTGTGAACGCAGGTAAACTCACCTCAGGTGAACTCATTTAACTAAGTAATCTCACTTCAGGTGAACTTATTGAGTTCTATCAGACCTGTATTTCCTGGCAGAAAATCACTTTTTTTCACTAAGAGATGCAGATTTTTGGCAGTAATTTATGCACCAAATTTCTCCACCAATGCTGCATTTCCTGGCAAAAACACATCATTGGTGCATAAAATTCTAGCACCAAATCTGCATCTCCTGGCAGAAAACCAGATACCGCCAATTGCACAGGCCTCCTGGGAGATCTCCTAGGGCACATGTACCTTTTCTTAAAGAGCCACTACACCTATGGCTGAGAGTCACTAGGTATTTAAAGTACCCTACCCTTAAAAGGAGGTGCCTGAGCTGCATGTTTGATATGGTCACTGCAACTATCTGTACCTGCTGTATCTGTCAACCCAGCGGCTTAAACTATCCATACCAGCTTAATCCCCTGAATCCAGTGCTGCATTCCACTGTACTGGCTCAGCCTGCTGCATCAGTCATCCCGGCTGCATCTGCCTGTAAGTGTCTGTACCTCAGGAGCCAGTTACTGAGGTACCAAGATCCCCTGGTACTGCACCTGGCGGCTACCTAACAGTGCAGCCTATTCCTACCTCCTGTAGTTTGCTGAAATTTTGGTAGTCATTCAGGTATGCTCCTTCTGGTTAGTGATCACTGCCGTGCTCCAGTGGACCAATTCCTCGCTCACAACCATGAGTGTTACATTGTGCACGTTCGCCCATCACTAATCATAAGACCAAGGTGACACTTAATTGATCAACAGTACCTCACAATTGCATGGTTTCAAACAGGATGTTCTCAGATGGAAGTTGCCACAGAGCTTAGAGTGTCATGGACGGTCATCAGAAGGTTGTAACAGAGATACAGAAAGACTAGAAGTGTCACAGAAAGGCATAGAAGTGCAAGTCCTTTGGTCACACACCATACTGATGCCCTTCAGAACCAGATGATGAATGCCACAAAACTCCCAGCACATTTAAGAGAAGTGAGAAGCACCCAAGTGTTATGTCAGAACATTAAAAACTGTTTATTTCTGCATGGTCTACCTTTCACAGTATGATGCTCCCATCGGCAATAGTATACATCACACAGTCTCCTGCAAGACACAGTGTGATGTCCTAACATAGTATGATCAACAGTCCCACCATACAAGACGATTTCCCACACTGCCCCTCCCACACAGTATGAATCCTCCCAGACCCTCCTACACAGATCCTACTAAACATTATAATACCACCCACAATACCTTCTCCCCACATAATATAAAGCTATCATAGTTGCCACTACACCCTGATCCTCTTTACAGTTGCACCAACACAGTATAATGACATTTAAAATACATTCCTTCCACAGAGTATGATGCCCCCAAAAGTCAATGGCAAATTATGCCCCATAGTCACAGTACTTCCCACACATGGCATGATACCCTCACACAGTATGTAGCCCACAACATATGATCAGAAGTGGTCCGATGATCAGTAATACAGAAAAACAAGCAGAAAAGTGAACACCTATACACGGCGTGGTAAGCAGATTAATCTTACTGAGTGCTCTGTCCCATAGGGAATAATTGATCACATCATTCCTGGACCCAGAGGAAACAATTAGAAGCACCAACTTGAAACATTATCCCAACTATGCCTCAATGAAAATTTCAGTTTTGTGCCATTCCTTTAATCCCTTTACACTGAGCATTTCTGTTTTTTCGGTTTTGTTTTTTTCTTCCTTTCTTCCAAGAGCCATATTGTTTTTATCCCAGTATTCCAGTATTATGCTCTGTGCCCACGTTGCGTCCTGTCCCTGTAAACATTTCTGCAGCGATTTGAACAGCACACGTGCGCTTCAAATCGCTGCAGAAACACTGCGTATGAATGCAGTGTCAAAAGCCGATTTCATGCGCTCTGGATGCAGCCCCCACCATAGACAGAGCGAGACCTGCATCCAAAGCCCATGGAATAAGTGACATGTTGATTTTTAGAAAGCAGCGATTTGGCAGCATGCAAATCGCTGCATTCTAAAACGCAACGTGCGCATGATCTACGCACAATCTTCATAGATTGTACAGGGGGCGCAGGACGCATGCAGTTGCGCTGCAGTGCAATACGCAGTGTAACTGCATGCAAATACGCAACATGGGCACATAGCCTTAATGCTTATTTTTTTGTGGGGAGAGTTACAATTTTTAATGACTCTATTCATTTTACCATATAATGTACTGGAAACCATAAAAGGGAAAAAAATTCCAAGTGCATTGAAATTGCAAAAAAAAGTGCAATTCCACAACTGATTTTTTAATTTTTTTATTTACCATGTTCACTATATAGCAAAACTGACTTAGTAATAAGATTCTCCAGGTCAGTACAAGTACATAGATACCAAACATGTATAGCTTTTTTATAAGTGGCGAAGACTTTGGGGAGAAATATGTAAGTAAAAATGTTTTTCATTGTGTCATCATTTTCTGTGACCCATAACATTTTTATTTTTCGGTATATGGGGCCGTGTGTAAGCTTTTTTTTATGCCCTGAGCTGATGTTTTTACTGATACCTTTTTGAATAGATACAATGTTTTAATTGCCTCCTATTACATTTTATTGCAATGTTGAGGTGATCAAAAATGTTATTTTGCATTTTGATATTTTTTCTTGTACCAATTGGATTAATTTATTTTATATTTTGATAGGCCGGACATTTGTGAATGCAGCAATACCAAATATGAATTTCATATGTAATCCAATTTTTATCCTACGTTACAGACACCTTCATCTCCCAATTGGTAGAAAAATATACAAGGGGAACAGCCATCTTGGACCTAGTCCTAACAAACAACGAGGATATGGTTAAAGGACTTAGGCGGGCTTTGCACATTGCGACATCGCAAGCCGATGCTGCGATGTCTCACGCGATAGTCCCCGCCCCCGTCGCAGGTACGATATCTTGTGATAGCTGGCGTAGCGAAAATTATCGCTACGCCAGCTTCACATGCACTCTCCTGCTCTGCGACCGTCGCTCTGGCCGGCGACCCACCTCCTTCCTAAGGGGGCGGGTCGTGCGGCATCATAGCGACGTCACACGGCAGGCGGCCAATAGCGGCGGAGGGGCAGAGATGAGCAGGATGTAAACATCCCGCCCACCTCCTTCCTTTCGTATAGCCGCCGGGGGCAGGTAAGGTGATGTTCCTCGCTCCTGCGGCTTTACACACAGCAATGTGTGCTGCCGCAGGAGCGAGGAACAGCATCGTACCTGTCACGGCAGCGTAATTATGAAAAAGTCGGAGCCTGCACCGATGATACGATAACGACTCTTTTGCACTTGTTAATCGTATCATCTAGGATTTACACACAACGTTGTCGAAAGTGACGCTGGATGTGCGTCACTTTCGATTTGACCCCACCGACATCGCACGTGCGATGTTGCAACATGCAAAGCCGCCCTAAGTGTAGCAGAGACACTAGGACTCAGCGATCATGCTATCCTTGACTTTGGGGTTGAAAGAGGGGGAAGACATACGAAGACACAGACTTCAAGGCTACCCTTTAGCAGAGTAGACTTCAAGGGCCTAAAGGCAAGGATTGGTAGAATTCCATGGCACATAATTCTTAAGCACGTCTTAAGAATGGGAAATCTTCTGTAAGGAAATCCTTAATGCACAAGAATGAACAATACCTAAAAGGAAGAAAAATGGGAAAGACCTATAGAAACCAGGTTGGATGACCAACAAGTTACATTACCTGCTTAAAAAGAAAAAGGAAACATACAAGTGGAAGATGCGGATTATACCTAGGGAAAAATACATGGCCGTTTGCAGACTCTGCAAGACAAGCGTCAAAGATCTAAGACTGAATATGAATTGGGGCTTGAAAAAAAGGCCTAGAGTAAGGTAAAATTATTTTGAGGTTCTGATGCCCCCGCTTGGCCTCTGGTGTGATGGGGCTGGGTCACGGCAGTCCGAGTGGTAATTGGGCCTGACCGGGCGCACGTGCCAGTCTTTTTGTGGGATTTAAAATAATATAAAAAAGAAAAAAACAATAAATAGTTTATGATGCCAGATGGGTTATTCATTCAGGGTAGGGCTAGGCACTGCTAGAGGTCCCCATGAATTAGGTGGTGATGAACAGTGCCTAGGGTTATCCTCTCTCCCTCCCAACTAGGGCAAGTTCTTAGGGACGTTGAAGCAAAGATGGTGTAGCAGGGAATAATCAGCCAGAGACAGAGCAGTGAGCTTTTACCTTTTATGGAAGCTATGTAAACAGTTCCAGAACATTCCATACAGATCACACTAGGAGATCAGTCTGACCTGCCCAAGGAGAGTTCAGTTATTCTGCTGTGATTTAGTATAGTCTTCGTGCTGTTAATTCCCTTTCTGGGAAAAGGGTTCTTGGAGTCCAGGGATTCCAAGACAAACAAGTACTGGATCTATTATCCCTTCCAGTAAACAGACAACTTAAATCCTATTGGTACACTTACTTTTGCTTGCAGCAGTTTCCAGATTCTATGCAGCTGCTGAGCTCTTGGGCAGTACATTTTACTGCTCCTTATAGAAAGAATCCAAGCAGTCTCTCAGTTTACCATGGACCCTGAAAGTCTGGGTGGTCTTGGGACTGATACCGTGCCTTATTTCAGCTTGTCCCTTCAGAGAGCACACAGCCCCTCTACCTGGACCTCCATTTTCTTCACTTGTCCTGCATTCTAACTTCCCAAGCACTTCTCCTCTCCTTCTAGGAATCACACACAAGCCCTGTATCAAGCAAAGTGCACAAACCCCAGTAAGGGAGTGGAGGAGAATGTATGTATGCAGTTAACAACAGATAAACCAAATCTCACCAAAGCTGGCAATACATATTGAAATATCACACTAGTACCAATCTTTTGTGGCAATCCAGACAAAGGGCGCCACAGGGTTATGTTAAAAGCAAAACAAAAGTGAAGGTGACCATTGAAGTCCAGCAGAATTAAAAAGGTGAAACAGTCAACAAGGTGGAACAGCAGGTGGGGCTACTTAATTTGTATTTGGTATCTGTCTTCTCCCAAAAAACGAATTTAAGCTTCAACAATAATAATAATAGAAATTATTGTCAGATGGATTCCAAGTTGACAATAAGCAAAGGATTAATATTAGAACACTTAGCCCAGTTAAAGGAAACCAAGTCCCCAGGTCCAGATGATTTACGCCCTAAAGTCCTGACAAAGATAATGTAGCTGAGGAAATGATAGTAACACTTCCCATAATCTTCAATTAGTCATAGGAAACAGGAATGGTCGCTCTAGGTTGGAAAAGGGCAAATGTGGTTCCTATTTACAAAAGGGGAAAAAGAAGGGAATTACAGGCCAGTAAGTCTGATTTCCATAGCAAGAAAAACCTTCTAGCAAATTGTCAAGGAACATTTACATAGGTACCTGGATGGGAAGGCATTAATTAACCAGAGCCAGCACGGCTTTATGACCAATAAATCTTGTCAGACCAACTTGATTTCCTTCTATTACAAAGTCACTGAATGGTTGGACCAGGGGAATGCTGTGGATATAGTATACCTTGACTTCAGTAAGGCATTCAATAAAGTATCACATAACATCCTCATTGAAAAATGATTAAGTACGGAATCGATAAAACGTCAGTTAGGATGCACAACTGGCTTAATGATTGTCCACAACGAGTAATACTAAACACATGAAACTGGAGAAAAGTCAAAAGCAGGGTGCCGCAAGGCTCCGTCCTTGGCCCAGTAGTCTTTAGTATCTTTAGAAATCATTTGGATAATGGAATTATTGGGGAACCCATAAAATTCGCAGATGATACTAAGATAGGAGGAGTAGCCAACACTAGAGAGGAAAGAGAGCGTATTCAAAGGATCTAGACACATTTGAACCATGGGCCAAGGCAAACAGTATGGTGTTTAACAGGGACAAATGCAAAGTCCTACATCTGGGTAAAAGAAACGTAACATAATCAAACACAAGCAAAGGCAAGGTCAGCTCACCACTCTTCATAGCAAAGGATGTCCCTGGAAATTTTTGTGTAGAATCCAATAGAACAATGAAGGAAAAAAGGGTTATCCAGCATCCAAAGTTATAAAAATCCCAAAAGTTTATTCAAAATAGTAAATTCTTAACAATGGAATCTAACCACCATGAAAACAGAGATATATTTCAAGTAGAAGCAGACATGTTTCGAACAGAACAGTCCTTAATCATTGCATACATAGAGCACATGCTCCCAGCTTCTTATCTCCTATCCTTTCACTCCCCTTTGCTAGAATAACTAATCATTGTATACTACGTTACCTACCAACATGACAAAAAAAAGCAAACAAAATGTGCATCATTTATTATTTTGATTTTCCTAAACTGGCATTGCTAATTGATACAATGCTTATTATGACATTGGTTATTTAATGGTTATACATTATGTTTTTTGCTAGTTTCACTGATGAAGATCTACGTCTTAGACCAAAACGTCTGTTGTTATATTGGATTGGTTGCTTCTCAAGAATAAAAATGTGCATTCTACTTATATGGAGTGCCTGGTTACTTCTATATTGAATCTACAGCTTTGGGCACGACAAGTGCACCCTGCCAACAGAAGGGCCGTGTTGGCACAAAATACATCCATATTATGTACCATCACGTCCCTACTACAATCCCCATGTTGTCTTGAACATGATATTTGGGGCGAGTTTTTTCTGGGATATGTGTCTGGGCTCTAAACATAACCCCTTCTGGTACCTCTTCCCTGATGTACCATAACCCGTAATGTCTCCATTCACAGAATACACCGTCTTCATCTGGGACGCTGAGGGTCACGCTAAGGATAAACAGAATCACGGAGGTGCGCAGTACATCAAGGAAACTCTCACTACTTCACATATATTCATATAGAGAGGAGATTAACATTAGAAGTGACTACACTGTGTGCAGAATTATTGGGCAAATGAGTATTTTGATCACATGATCATTTTTATACATGTTGTCCTACTCCAAGCTGTATAGGCTTGACATCCAACTACCAATTAAGTAAATCAGGTGATGTGCATCTCTGTAATGAGGAGGGGTGTGGTAATGACATCAATACCCTATATAAGGTGTGCTTAATTATTAGGCAACTTCCTTTCCTTTTGGCAAAATGGGACAGAAGAGAGATTTGACGGGCTCTGAAAAGTCCAAAATTGTGAGATGTCTTGCAGAGGGATGCCGCAGTCTTGAAATTGCCAAACTTTTGAAATGTGATCACCGAACAATCAAGCGTTTCATGGCAAATAGCCAACAGGGTCGCAAGAAGCGTGTTGGGCAAAAAAGGCGCAAAATAACTGCCCATGAATTGAGGAAAATCAAGCATGAAGCTGCCAAGATGCCATTTGCCACCAGTTTGGCCATATTTCAGAACTGCAACGTTACTGGAGTATCAAAAAGCACAAGGTGTACCATACTCGGGACATGGCCAAGGTAAGGAAGGCTGAAAAACAACCACCTTTGAACAAGAAACAAAATAAAACGTCAAGACTGGGCCAAGAAATATTTTAAGACTTATTTTTCAAAGGTTTTATGGACTGATGAAATGAGAGTGACTCTTCATGGGCCAGATGGATAGGCCAGAGGCTAGATCAGTAAAGGGCAGTGATCTCCACTCCAACTCAGACGCCAGCAAGGTGGAGGTTGGGTACTGGTATGGGCTGGTACAGGAGGAAGTCGGTATCGTTCAAGAAAAACATGATTTGCATGCAGGACAATCCTTCATCACATGCATCCAACTACTCCACAGTGTGGCTGGCCAGTAAATGTCTAAAAGATGAAAAAATAATGACATGGCCCCCTTGTTCACCTGATCTGAAACCCATAGAGAACCTGTGGGTGCATCATAAAATGTGAGATCTACAGGAAGGGAAAAAAGTACACCTCTCGAAACAGTGTCTGGGAGGCTGTAGTGGAAGCAACTGACAGAATCTATGAATGGTAGGCTGTTGAGTGTCATCATAAAGAAAGGTGGCTACATTGGTCACTAATTTTTTTGGGTTTTGTTTTTGCATGTCAGAAATGTTTATTTCTAAATTTTATGTAGTTATATTGGTTTACCTGGTGAAAATAAACAAGTGAGATTGGAATATATTTGGTTTTTATTAAATTGCCTAATAATTCTGCACAGTAATAGTTACCTTTACAAACAGATATCCTCCTAAGATAGCCAAATCGTAAAAAACCCCATACCCAACTTCCAAAAATATTAAGCTTTGATATTTGAGTCTTTTGGGTTGATTGAGAACATAGTTGTTGATTAATAATGAAAAAATCCTCTAATATACAACTTGCCTAATAATTCTGCACACGGTGTACGTGAACAAGACTGTTCAAGCCGAAATGTAGAAATTGGTCGCATTTAATTCTATATATCCTATATATTCTCCTATGAAAATAAATAAATATCCTTTACTTGCATAGAATAATTTTGTGTGCAGTGTATATTCATTGACTACGGTATATAGAGGGAATTCCACCCATACACTTGCACCAAAAGAAACCGATTTAGAATGCATGCCATTCCCCCTTTGATTAGGAGACTAACATTGCTTCAATTTGGAGCTCTTCTGTGTCACCCTATTTGAACAACTCTGTGAGACTTCCTGCTTCTAAACTAGGCAACACCATTGTGTGGGGGATATTTGAAAGTGTAGCACATAAAAAATACAGGAGAGTCTCTTAAATTTTGCTTATTGTAGTAAGGCAGGTGGTATTGTATGATGGATCCCTGCATTTTATGGACCAGAATGAGATAGAATAGATATCATCAACTCAGTGAAAAACAGCTCCTTTTAAAAAAATAACACCTGGAAAAAGACCCATTTTTCATATCACCTTTAATGTACTTGTTTAGTTGGCCAGATTTCACAGTTGTAGGGTCAAGACAGGCAGATCTATATATTGAAGCATCTTCATGAGAATTGTGACTTATAGTGATGGGAAAACCCCCCGATGTTCGTGAAGTAAAGTTCAGGTTCTGAGATAACGCAAACTTGCGTCTGAACACTGAACTTGGACTTTACAGTTATGTGAAGGGGCGGGGGCACTGTAAAATAAAGAATTTAGTTAATAATAAACATTATCATTATACTTAGAGGTCCCACGACACGTCCTGCAGACTCTGTCTCCCGACACTGCCAAGTCCGATCATCGCTGTGCCCTCCCGTTAACCACCGCTGACGTTAGGATCTTCTGTAACATCATAGCCATGTGACCAGTCACGTGTGAATGTTATATTATCTCATTGGCTACAGACTGGTCACACGACTATGATGTCATACAAGGTCCTGCAGTGTTAGGGTCTCGGTGCTTGCCAGTACTCGGTGCTCGCCCGAGCATCTCAGTACTCGATATACTCAGTGAACGACGAATACCGGCGAGATGCTCAGACACATTCTTGGCTCCCCCTCCCTATATGTTCGCGCTCTTTACAGAATCTGCCCACATAGAGGGATTGTCTACCACACACACTAATGACACAGTTGGTGAATAGCGGCGCCGGAAATCAGGTGATCGGAGATCACTGTTGCTATAGTAACCCGCTCGTTAGGTTACTATGGCAACAGTAGCAGTAGTGATGTCACTGCTTACCAACCCGCAGCCTCTGATCACTTATTAAGTGATTAGACAGTGCGGGGAGCAGAAGCATCTTTCTCCCCCCAGTGCATTCTGATATAGCAGAGCTGCATCGGTGGAAGAAGACAGAAGACCAGGATCGTGGAGGGGGGAGAGGGAGTAATAAAGATGGAGTCCCTAAGTGTGTCTGTGTATTTATTTCTAATAAAGTATTTTTTCTCTGTGTGGTGTCTTTTTTTTAACCCTTTATTGGAGATTCTTAATGGCCAGGTCAAACTTGGCCTGACAAATCTCTGGCTTAATACTAGCTAGTAAAACAAAGCTGGTATTAACCCCTTATTACCCAGCTTGCCACCCGGCACCAGGGCTGCTTGAAGAGTTGGATACAGCGTCAGAAGATGGCGCTTCTATGAAAGTGCCATTTTCTTGTGCGACTGCGAACTGAAATTCGCAGTGGGGCGGGGCTCAGGAAGCTTGGGCCAATCTGCGCTATGGATTCCAATCCCCAGCTGTCTAGTTGTACCTGTACAATACAAAAATTGGGCAAAGCCCACCTTGTTTTTTTTAATTATTTAATGAAATTCATGAAATAATTAAAAAGAGGGCTTCCCTATATTTTTGGTTCCCAGCCGGGTACAAATAGGCAGCTGGGGGTTGGGGGCAGCACGTAGCTGCCTGGTGTACCAAGCTAGCATATAAAAATATGGCAAAGCCCACATAATTTTTTTTTTAGTTTTTGGCAAAAAAACTTTAAAAAAAAAAAAAAAAAAAGGCTTTCCTGGATTTTCCATTGCCAGTGAAGGTAACACCAAGAAGTGGGGATTAGCAGCCAGTAGCTGTTTGGATTACTCTTAGCTAGCAATAGAAAACACACGGGAGCCCAGTCATACTCTTTGTCGGGACTGTGATTGCCTGACATTACAGTACTGTAAAAATAAATCATTAAAAAAATGACATAGCGCTCCGCAGTATTTTTGATTCTCAGCGCAGATAAAGCGGATAACTAGGGTCTGCCACCCCCTGCTGCCTGATTTACCTTGGCTGGTGATCAAAATACAGGGAAGCCCTTTATTTTTTTAAATAAAAAAAAAGTTAATTAAAAAAAAATGCGTGGGAGCCCGCTGTAATGTGATCGCCAGTCAAGTAAAGCCATGCAGCTGGGGGCTAGGACTCTCGGCAGCCCGCAGCCTCCCCTGGAAATGGCGCAATGTTTCTTAGCGCCATTTCCAGGCGCATTACCCGACTTGTCCAGCGGCCCTGGTGCTGAGTGGCTTGCTGGGTAATAAAGGGGTTAATACCAGCTTTGTATTCTCGATGGTACTCAGCCCTAAATTCATGGTGTCATGCCAAATTAGACATGGCCACCATGAATTTCTAGGAAACCGTAAAAAAAAACCACACAACACAGAGATTTTTTTTTATTAGAAATAAAACATTTAGAGACTCCATCTTTATTATAAAACAATCCTTAGTCGGACGTAATCCACTGGGACAGCAATGTCAACTCTGTTTTATTACTGTGCACAGACAGTGTCTATACATAGTGAGAAGCAAAGAGACTCATGTCAGCTCTGCTATTTCACTCTGCACAGAGCGATGAAGCAGGCTGACAATGAGGGGATGATTGCACTTGCATCTCGCATTGCATCACCCCACTCTCCTGACAGCAGCGCCAAAGCTGCATGGAAACACATGCAGATGAGCCGCTGCTGTCGGGAGGTTGTGCGCCGTGATGCGATGAGACACTGGTATCACGGTGCACCAGGACCTTTGATGATATCATAGTCATGTGACCAGTCTGTAGCCAATGAGGTAATACAACATTCACACGTGACTGGTCACATGGGTATGACGTGATTGAAGGTCCTGTAATGCTGGTTACCGGGCAGCACAGCAATGATCGGACGGATGCGGAAGCGGCCGGGAGAAAGAGTCTTTAGGACGCATCGCAGGACCTGTAAGTATGATCATAATGTTTTTTAATTTTTTTAACAACCCCTGGACTCGAACTCTAACACGAGCTTCCCAGGAAAGCTCGTGTTCGGGGTTATGTGCACGAAACAGTTCGGATTCACCCATAGTGCCTTACAGAGTGACTGAGTCTTTTTCTCCTGGGTCCTGGGTTCAAATCCCACCAAGGGCACCATCTGCAAGGAGTTTGTATGTTCTCCCCGTGTTTGCGTGGGTTTCTTCTGGGTTCTCCGGTTTCCTCCCACACTCCAAAGACATATGTGCCACCCCCACGTCAGCAGCCAAGCTGCTCGGATCCAAATCTGCAGTGGCTCGAGGGGTCTCCGGACCCGGGGGTCGCGCGGACACTCAAATTAAAAGGAGAGGTAATGTGTACACGGGATTGTTGTAAACAGTTCGTGACGCCACCCACAGTGTGTCATAAGGTGGGGTACCACCGCTTCTGTTGGGGAGCACCCAGGGGCGATGGAGTGGCAGCTGGATGTTAAGCCCTCCGTGGGTAGGGGTGGATGCTCCGGGGCTCAGTATCCAGAACACGGGAGGCGATGATTGCCGGAGGTGGCTGACGGGCGGGACCGTTGGGTGTTGGTGTATTCACGATTGAATAATTGCACCACAAGTCTGCTGGTAAACCAAGGTGTCAGTGGCCGGCTGCCGCTTCTGGGTGCATTTGGTTCCCACACCCGGCTGGTGTACCAATGTCCCTTTCTCCGGCACTATGTACTTTTCTTCTCCTTTGGACAACCTCGTGTGGAACGGAGAAGTCCTCTCCCGGTTCTGTTTTGGTTGGGAGATGTGCCTGCGAAAACTGACCCGTGGGTTTTTGCGGATACCCTATCCCCTGCGGTGGGCTGCCGTTTCACTCTATCTGGGCTAACACACTGGAACAATGTCTGGAACCTTGTTCCCTTGACTGGTTAATTAGAAAATGGGCTTGCAACCGTCTTCTAACTAGGGTCCAGGTACCCCGCCTGCGCACGGTTTTCGGACCTGATCTCCGCTGTCGGTACCAGAGGGCTCCAACCCTGCCCTGGTCCACTTTGGATTTCCCGCGACCGGACTCCCGTCGCCTTTGGACACGGTCCACTTCTTGCCACCTAGCCAGTAGACAGGGCCACTACCCTGGCTACCCTTCACTAGGTTCAGGCTTTCACCTCCAACTCCCCTCAACTCCTCTCTCCTCTCTTCTCTCTCTCCTTTTTTCTTTTTGTGTCATCCTTCCCCCTGGATCCTCAAGACTCCTAGGTGGGCACACCCCACCCACCTGGTCCACCCACTGGTGTGTCCTTCCTACCCTGAGGGGGGTGGCTAGGGTTTTGTGGCAGATAGTACCTGATGTGAGATTGTGTTGTGTGGGGTGTACTTTGTCTCTGTGACCATCTGGCGGCCCCAGGGCATCACACATACTCATAGAGACTCTAGATTGTGAGCCCCAATGGGGACAGTGTTTCCATTGTATGTAAAGCCCTGTGGAATTAACAGCGCTATATAAATGAATAAATATTATTAATATTATTATTATTTCTCCATTCCTGCTACTGCATAAGGTTCTGTATCCCCTTGTTTATTTTAAGGACACTTTTTATTTTGTACTCTGAACCAGGAGTTGCAAGTTAGACCTTTGTCAGTATACCTACAACAAATGGATGCTACAGGGTTTGAAAGCTAAGGAGCCCTTCTAGCTTTTGCTTCTACTTTTACATATGCCGGCTAAATGATGCCCATGAGGTCCAGCATTGATCTCACAGTCAGGAACGGACAGTAGACGAGATCATCTGCTGCTCCTCTGGCCACTCTAAAAGCCCATTGCATGTAGAGAATTTCCACTGAAACATAAGAGTGGGCACATAATAAAGAAAAAACAGTGATATCTTTCACTCATTCATTTTGACAGCTTCTATTCGGTTTTGGACAGAAATAAATTTTAAACGTAATTGAACAGTTGATGATTTTCATACTCTCTTCAATTCAGTCTTACGTCTGACTTCCAAAAACGTCATACTGAGAGGGCAGAGAAAGATTAACTTTTTGATATCACTGAATACAGGACATTATTTTTATTCTGCATTCTAAGCTATGTGTCATAACCGGCCAATTTCCAACTGTGATTTAAATACAATGTTCTAACAATATATTTTGCATTTCTAAATTCTCTGTGACATTCATTTTATAACAGAAATTACTTTCTGAGCACTGTACTACTGAATAATAAATTACAGACCCCAAATTGTTATTTGGTATGCAGTTTTTTTGTGCAGTCTATTTGTATTCACATGAACCTGGAGATTTGTTTTTATATATAGTTAATTTCAGACTTGCTAAACATTTTTTTCCCCATTGATATAAAATATGTTTTTTATGATTTAAACACAGACTTCTTATGTTGAAGTTTTATGGGACAAAGATGATCCCATGCAAAATTTAACTCCATTCCTGATGGCTTCTGAAAAATGTGTTTTATTCCTTAAGCTGAAAATATTGGGCAATATAAACACAAATTATGGCCTAATATATCAGGTCAGAATAGAAATAAATCTGATGAAGAGCTTAGCATAGCTCTCAGTGGTCAAATATATAATATATTTGTTTCAATTGCAGAAAAAATGAGGGCAACTTGATAAATAAAAGTTCAGATAATGATTAATTAGATCAATATAACATTTTTAGTTGAAACATTTTTGGAGATCTTCGATGCTTAATGTTTTATCGATTACACTTTTCCGATAGAAATAATATATGTAGCCAGACTCTAAGGTGGAAAAAAACTCAATACCAACATCAACAGCATTACATCTTTTGATCTTACATAATCACAAGGGGCATGAGAACACACACAAGCTATTTTCATCTAGTTAACTTGTTATAAAAAGAAATGTACTATCTGAGTGTTGGTTGATTGAAATCTTATAAGGAAATGTTAGTGTTCTCTGTTTTTATGTAGTGTGCAATAGTGGCAAAGTGGTCTAACCCTTGGCACAAACCCACTGGAGGCCAGACATACACAGGGTCCTTCAAACATGGAAATTTTGTGATGACATGTTCCAGAGTGTGAAGCAACAGAACTGCTGTGTTTTGATGATTGTTTTGATGATTGAAGGGCGGACATTGACAACTGTGCAAGAAATACGTAATTACTTACTGGTAATGTGTTATTTCAGAACCTAGGACAGCACCACAGACGGAAAGAGGGGATCCGCCCTACAAGGGCAGGAAACCTACTGAACAAAAGGGAAAGTACCTCTCCCAAGCATCAGTTGGATTACACAGCATGAGAGGACCTCCAGGTAGACATTGTTAACTTCAAGCTTCACCAAACACAAAAATTTACTCTATACACACCATCTCCTTATCCTATATATACATAACGTTTTTTTTTCTTTTTTAAAAACCCAACAGTGTGAAGGAATATACGGGTGCTATCTTGGGTTCTGAAAAAACACATTACGGGTAAGTAATTACATATTTTTCCTCTCACCCATGACAGCACCACAGAGAGAATTACAGAGAATATGGGACTTTTTAGGAGGACCACAGCCAGTAGAACCCTTCTACCAAAGGTAAGATCAGAAGAGGAAGACAGATTTAACCGGTATTGTTTATAGAAAGTAGAGGGAGAAGACCATGTTGCGGCCTTACTGTTCGATGGATACATTGGACTTCTCCGCTCAGGAGGTTGCCAAGGCTCTTGTAGAGTCAGCTATCAACCTCTCAGGGATCGTCTTGCTTGTTGCAACATAGACTAAACTAATGGCCCTTCTAATGTACCTGACCAGTGTAGATTTTCAAGCCCTATGTCCATGTCGTATGTCCCAACAGCTTTATTATTCTGTTTAGTTTGATTACAGAAATACCACATTTATATTGTTATTTTTATATGTATCCACTTTTACATTCTGAAAATAATTTTATAGAAAAAAAATTGTTTTTGCATTGCTGTATTCTGAGGGCTAAAGCTTTTTTATGTTTTGCTAACATATCATCTCATCATAACATATAGCAGCTTATTTTGCTTGACAAGATGACATTTTCAGCTATTCCATTTTTATTCTCATATGACTTTTTTTATTGTGTTTTATTCCACTTTTTTATCAGCTGTATGAATAAAAGACATAGTTTTTGCTATATTTTTTAATTTGTACACTTTTTATGGTGTTCACTGAAAGGTTAACTAGTATGACCATTTTATAAATCGGGTTGTTTATGTTGTGCAGATACCACGTGTATACTTTTTTGCATGTTTTTTTTTTTTACATCAGTATACGTATTTATTGGTATAATATTATTTTCATTTTCTGATTTTTAGAAATATACTTTTTAAAAAACTTTTTTACTTTGTCCCTATATTGGACATTAACGTTTATTAGTCTGATTGCTGGTATATTGTATTGAATTGCAATATATTATATCTGAGTGAGACATCGACACAAGCCCATTAAGATCAGGCTTCTGGCTTTGCCTAACAGGCTTACTGCAGCTGGCTGACCAAAGGTCATTATCATGACCTTAGGTTGCCATGACAATGATTGGGCCCTCACAATGATCTCACTTGGGCCCCAATCGGACTGAAGAAAGTGCACATTCCCTCACCCAGCCTCCTAAATGTTGCAATCAATATCGATTGTGCCATTTAGGGGGTTAAGCAGCTGAGAGCTAGCTGTGGAAGCCAGGTCTCGGCTGTAAAGTAAGCCGAGCTCCTGGTGGCAATTTTTCTGGCATAGCTCCTGTACCCCACACAATCACCATGATGTACCTAAACGTCATCGATGGGGAACCCTTATTTGACCATGAACGTATAGGTACAGGATATGTTATGAGCGGGTAAAAGTTGAAAAATATACTCTTATGTGATTGCACTTATGCCCTGTGATCATACTTTCTCTGCTGAATATTTTTTTTTTGAGTGGGAGCCAAATTAGGACTTATGATGATATGGGTTTCCATGATTCATATGTTAGCTCCTACTAAATTATCTCTCTTTTTCCATTGTGTTTATTATAGTAGATTTTTATTTTCCTCTGTAGAGATGAGGGGACACGTGGGAGTTCAGATTCACCAAGTTTTGTTGGACTTTAGTTAAAAGTTCAGTTTAAGACCCAGACTTGACCCTGGACACCGAACCCCATATAAAAGTCAATGGGGACCTCAACCTCTGTGCTGTAAAATGGTTGTGGGAAATTTGATACATACCACTGACAGAGAGTGACCTATTCAGCCTTGTTCTGATAAAATAACTAAAATTATATTTCACTGTATAGTGTAAAATCAACTTATAGCAATGTTTCAATTTTGAGCTACTTTTTACAATTTCCTGGTTTGGTCATATTATTGTAGATATGTATAAACTGTAAAATGATGGTCTAGATCTAAATTGTTTCTTGTCAGTATGATAACTGCCCCTAAGTAAACAAAACTCTCAATAAACAGGTTACCTAGTACTTAAATGTTGATGACGTGATGGTTTTTAATAGTGGATTGTAGGTGTTCTGACTCCTGCAAACCTATTGAATAGCTGATTGAAGGTGACACACAGTTCCATTCATGACCACTACATAGTGGTTGGCGCTGTACCCCTTCCAGTGTGCTATGGCTCTTTTCATCTAGATCAGTGTTTCTCAACTCCAGTCCTCAAGACCCATCAACAGATCATGTTTTCAGATTTTCCTTAATCAGGTTTTCAGGATTTCCTTAACATTGCACAGGTGATGGAATTGTTCCCTGTCTAATATTGAGAAAAACCTGAAAACATGATCTGTTGGTGAGTCTTCAGGACTGGAGTTGAGAAAGACTGAACTAGATATTAATGAATATGGTGATTTCAGTCCACACATGATCAATATTACAACACTGCATTTGGCAGATACGTGTGATGTGTTCAGCTAATACAGGATTTTTTAGACTTAATATATTTTACCAAATCACAGTTGTATCATGTATCTAGCATATTTCAGCCTATAAAAGTACACAAAAATGTTCCCATTTTCTTATAGTATGATTCCCCTACAGCCCCTTACAAAATATTATGTCCTCATATAGCTAATACTCCCACAGCATCCCGCACATGGTATAATGGAACTCACAGCTATCAACACACAGTATGAAGGCTTCACAGCTCCTCACACACATTATGAGGCTCCTTTAGTGACACCCAACACAGTATGATGCCTCCACAACTCTATACACACACATTATGAGTCCCCCATAATGGCCATTAACAGAGTATGATGCACTCACAGCTCCTCCCACACAATATGAATAAAATAATGACATGACCAAGTTCAGCCAAAGGATGAGACATGATGTAGGTAAAGGTACAACAATAACACATGAACCAATTTGTCCTAAAGGAGCAAATGTATTCCCCCGTAAGTTCTGATCCCAAGTGAAGATCAACTGAATCAACATTTATAACAATCAATTTAAATAATGTGTAAGAAAGGTCCAGCGCTGGTCATGTCCATAAAAACTTTAACATTTTAATTAGGTGCTTTAACATAGCAAAACACCTGGAACTGTCAATGGTCTCTAAAACGGCTTATGCTTTTTTAGAAAAAGTCCCCATAAATACTTATGTATGTATTTATATTGATTTAAGAGAAAAAGAAAAAGGTTCTGATCAGCTCACCCTACCTCTGTGTTAGTGCACGAGTCTTGCCGTGTAGCAGAGCCCATGAAGGAATATAATGTGTAAGAAAGGTCCAGCAGGGGTCAGGTCCATAAAAACTTTAAAATTTTAATTAGGAGCTTCAACGTAGCAAAACACAACTCAAAAGTCCCAATGAATACAAAAATTAAAATCAAACATGTTTCGGTGGTAAGACCTTAATCATTGACTGTGGTGGGATTTAGAATGCCATCATTATATGTATTTTACATGGCTACTCCCACCGTCAGAGATACAGTTCCTCAGCAGTTCCCACTGGATCTCTGGCGGTGGGAGTAGCCATGTAAGATACATATAATGTTGGCATTCTCAATTCCACCGCAGTCAATGAATAAGGTCTAACCACCGAAACTTGTTTGATTTTAAGTTTTGTATTCATTGTGATTTTTGAATTTTTTTCTGCTTTGTTGAAGCACCTAATTAAAATTTTGAAGTTTTTGTGGACATGACCAGCGCTGGACCTTTCTTACACATTATATTCCTTCATGGACTTTGTTACACGGCAAGACTTGTGCACTGACTCAGAGGTAGGTTGACCTGATCAGAACTTTTTTCTTTTTCTCTTAAATCAATGTAAATACTTAGAGAAGTATTTCTAAGCATAATTCTTTTTGGAGACTATTGACAGTTCCAATTATTGAGTTAGACTGTTCCACAGACTAATAGTTCTCAAGGAAAGATATACAATTTTAACATGAAGGGGCAAACTTAATAAAGACTTCAAACAAGTCTTTGCCGCCAATGTAGCGGTAAAATTTCCAGCCTAATAATGTGGTGCTGCCCACAACAGAGACACTTGACATATCCCCCATTTCCTTAATATGGCTGGATTGTCATTGTAAATAAGCACTTGTACCTTGCCCCCCATCTCATTGTAGATTGTAAGCTCTTACGAGCAGGGTTGTCTTTCTTTCCCTCTAATTATTGTATTTTCTATAACTGTTACTTGTTTGTATATGAGCCTCCTGAATTGTAAAGCGCTGCGGAATATGTTGGCGCTATAGAAATAAAGATTATTATTATATTATTATTATTTATTTTTTCTATTCTGTAATTGAGTTGCAAAAGCTTTAAAATACATCATTAGCCAGTAATAAAATCCTTTCCTAATTACAATTAGGTAGACATTATTTGCAAAGTAAAGAAAAAATAGATTGAAGAAATCTATTACTAACAAAGATTTAAGAACTTGCATTGATTTAAAATCGAGCCAAAAATATCACCATGCAACATTTAAAAGGATATGAAATTCAATAGATAATATTCTAAAAATCATAGAACATGTTATTTTCCAAAAACTGCACAGTGCCTTAACCCATCATCATGCCACGCTGAGCTTCATTGCTTCCATTGAAACAGACAAGCTTCAGACTTGGCATCTGACCCTTTCAGTAAGTTTGGATTCTAAAATCATTTTGATGCCACAAGTGATAACAGAAAATCAACAAAATTGCTTGATTCATAGATTTAGGAAGCTGCAATGTCAAAATTATAATTATCATAGGGCAGAGGCAACCAGCAGCGAATAGCTACTTAAGCATTGATTTTGCAAAACTTGAGTTTAAAATGTGTTTTGAAGATGGTCATTTTAACTGTGGAAATCTGGTTGTGCTAAGTGAAAGAGAAAAAGCATCTCTATATAATTCCCAATCTATATTTGAATAGTCTGCCTGGAACCTGAAACAGGATTCATCAAGAGTACAAAACTGCCGAGAAAATGCCAACTCTCCAATTTGTTCTATTTATAACATCAAACTCCGGATGCTTATTTCTCTCAACTGGAGGTCTTCCAATTATAAAAGACAAAGAATCTAACTTCATTCTGGAGCTTGCAGCACTAAGGTATAATTTCACAGACAATCTATAGAGTAATTTGGAAAGCAGTTACCCTGCATCAAGAACATGTGGCAATTACAGTATACTGCCTTTATTTACTATCTTAATAAATAAAACTATTATGTTCCTATATTTACCCTCAGGTCTAGATTTGCCTAATATAAATATTGAAATATAATTGCTAAAATAATATTGGTAATGCAGAGATATATATAATTTATTGATATACATTCCTCAACATTGAGATTGTAACACCAAGGTGGCAAAGTTATGTAATTATGGAAATAACAGGATTGGTAGACATGATGATATGCAGATGATGGCAAGATGGAAACAAAATATTTATAAACATATTGATTATTGAGTTTGAGCACCGATTACATTGGTTACAGAAGGATTTCTAAACTACTAATTGTTGAAGTGAGCATGGTTAGGTAATCTGGAAGTGGAAAGAACATAATTTCACCATAAATCATCCACGACCAGGTTCTACTCACAAGATATCAGACAGTGGAGAAAAAATAATTATCATAAGAGTTGTCCAAGAGCCAATAATTACCTGGAGAGCTACAGAATGACTTGGAGTCAGCAAATACAATTGTTTCAAAGAAACAAGTAATACACTCAACCTCCATGGCCTGTATGCATACTCACCATACAAGATTCCACTGCTGAATAAAAAGCATTCGCAAGAGTGCATAAAGTTTGCTCAACATATAGACAAACCAGTACAATATTGGGAGAGTATAGTCTGGTCAGATGATACCCAAATTTTACTCTTTGAATGCCATTAAACACAACACTTGGAGGCCAAAAGGCACTCCATATAACCCCAAAAACACAATACCAACAGTGAAGTTGGGAGGTGGAAACATCATGGTGTGGAGCTGTTTTTCAGCATACGGCACTGGCAAATTTCATATAAATGAAGAAAGGATGAAGGACAAATGTACCAAGACATTTTTGATAAAAATCTGCTGCCATCTATCAGGATGATCACGATGAAATGATGGTGGACATTTCAGCAAAAAAATGATCCCAAGAAACCAGCCAAGTAGTCTCTCAATTGATTTCAGAGAAAGAAAATAAAAGCTGCTAGAATGGCCCAGCCAATCACCTGACCTGAATCCAATAGACAATTTATCGTGTTTGTGTGGAGGAAATGTCCCAAATGTCACTCACAACTGAGCAATGCATCACCAACAAAGGCTTGTGTACAAAGTAATAAATTTCAATAAACATGTTCAATACATTTTCCCTGTGTCATTTACTCATCACTAAATCTGTGGACATCTATGGCATTTTAAAGTACCATAGTTTGTTTATCTATGCACATTCATGAAATTAGGAGCACAGAATGTGATTTCAATTTTTAGAATCAGTATTGGAATGATTTACTAACTGCAGATGTCCATGGATAACTTTTTTATAAAATGTACTTGTTTAGAAGTTCAGGTCTCCAAAAGCCCCAGCGCTCACAACATGGATCAGGATTTAACAAATGTTTCAGCATCAGATGTATTTTTTTTTTTAAAGCCTGACCTAGTTAGTTACAGTACAGCTATCAGCTTTATAAAGTACAGCAACCATGCATGGAGCTGTGCTGCAGTTTACCTGCATTTTGGATGCTCCAAGAACTGATGGCAAGCAAATCCATGAGAGGCCACAAGGGGAATTCACAGCTTTAGCAATTTCATTCTCCCAATAGTTTGAGTTCCAAAGATTGAGCATGCATTTAATTCAAAGTGATGGCATAACCGTTACAATATGGCATAATTTCAAAAGATGGGAATATCCAAAAAAAGCAAAACTCCAGCGTTTTGGTTTTTTCACAGCTGAAGTGGTGCTTTTAATCCCAAGTCCCTGTTTTTTAATCCCTGGTCTTATTCTAACCCGCTCATGTTTTCACCTTTTATTTGCATCAATCCAAACCTGGAAGTCAGAAATTATGTCACAGCTCTCAATGCAAGTTTATGCGAGCCAGAACAAGGCCAGTACAAGGCTATCGTAGTCTTGAGCTGGAATGTGAAATCTGGCTTTCTTCATGAAACACTGGACTATACGGTAAGTCACAAACTACTGGAGACCAATGAGAACACCGTTGTTAGAAGGTGAAGACGGGGGCAGGATAAGTATGAGCCCGGGGTGCTTTAGCTAAAAAAGTTTTGTTGGGAATGTGTGACACCCTATAGACTTATGTGATGCCCCTGAACTATTCAGGTCGTCACAGGGTACTGCACGCTCTCTCTTCAGTGCAGGATTCAAACCCCCATGGTTCTGGGTCTCCATCCTGCAGTACTACCTCCACTAGCATTCACAATTCCTAGATACACTTTGCACCACACCTGTCAGGCACACCAGTGGGCAGCTTAAGCAGGAATAGGGCTGCCCACCTAGGGGTCAGGCAGGGAGGTGTCAAGTTAGTTGAGTGGTAGCCCTCGAGCTGTGAGGAGCTCTGAGGAAGCTGGGAGTTGTAGCTCCCAGGGGGGAAGCAGACTAGGTCACAGATGGTGGTCTGAACCTAGAGGAGTTGGACCCCCGGTCGCAGGGGATTGAAGCTAGGTGCCTGGGACCTGTCTTGGAGGACGGTCAGTAGCCTGGGCCTAATCACAAGTCTGGGACGAAAGGCACGACAGGGTACACGGACCCCAAGTCAGGGAGAAGCTTCAGGTGACCAGGCAATTAAGCTGCGGAGGACAGAGCCTTTATGGACTGTTCTCACAAAGCTCAGAGATCGGGGGCACTAGCGCAACGAGGGGGATAGGGCTTTCCAAACAAGCAGCCCACGGAAATCCCAAATGTGAGCTCCTGAGAGCAGGCTCCTTCACTTAGCCATAGTGGGGAGCGGGGCCCGGATTGCTCCAAGCTGACCGGCCACAAAGGACACTCTAAATTCTGTGCCAGGAGGCAGGTCACGGACCACCAGGCAGTGCTGCAGGGGACGGGACCCAGACAAGCTCCCCTCAATAGACAATGGCAGTCAGAGACTTGGTTTACCCTGTTGTCAGCGTCTGCTTTATTGCTGAGTGAGTACCTAATTAACCTCTGCAACCAGCAAGCCTGTGCTCCCCCCTACACTGCACCCCACCATCCAGAGTCCCGGGGCCTTTCCCTACCCGTGAAGGGCAACGGCACCTTGCAGCCCCACTCCATCACCCCGAGTACTCCCAACAGCAGTGGCGGTACTCCCAATTACCGTACACCACGAGTGGCGTCACAAACTATACCTCCCCTGTAAATACCCCTTTTCCATTTGAGTGTGGCCCCTAGCCCCCGGGTCCGGAGACCCTTGAGCCACGAGCACTCACCCTTAGATCCGAGAGGTTCGACCGCTGCAGGGGCGGCACACTTACATGTCTGTATCAGTACTGTTATTAGAGAGTTTACAAAGCACTGGGGGATAACAACATTTATCAGCTAACTAAAGAACTAGTGCACAAATTACAAAATCAGTTTATTGTCTCACTAGTCTAAATGAGTCATAGGTCTTTTTCTTTAACAAACACATCAAACCATTTAGACATTATCTGATGTCTAAACACATTTTATATTTATTTTGTCTTGCCCAGGGGAAGCTTTATTTTTATTTATATCAATATATAGTCCGCAATTGATACCAAGTCCAAAATCTTCTCTACCATTGACATGAAATATGCATCATACCTAGAGACAGCACTGACCTTTCTAAAACCTAAGCGAAGCAGCGTAGGAGTGAATCAATACTACAATACTTTGTAATAGACACTTTGCTGTAGATCAAACTTTACTTTTTGATTCACAGCGAGGAGTAAATAAAACTGACCCTTTCCTGTTAATTGTCCAGACTGAAACTTTCCTTCGATCCATGATTTCTTAAGCATCTTTTTATACTTTTTCATTTTTCAAAAATAGTATTTTCTATATATATATAAAAATTAATATGACCGCATGTCTCCGAATTTCCAAACAAAAAATTTTGGATTTAATTTCTGAAAATGAGAAATGGTCAAAATAAAAAAAAAATGCATTGCTTTCGGGCACCTCAAATAATGCAAAGAAAACAAGTTCATAATCATTTAGAGACAATACTACTGTTTTAACTCAGGAAGAGTTCAGAAATCAATATTTTGTGGAATAACCATGATTTTTAATCACAGCTTTCATTTGTCTTGGCATGCTTTCCAACCAGTCTTTTACACTGCTTTTGAGTGACCTTATGCCGCTCCTGGTGCAAAAATGTAAGCAGTTCTTTGTTTGATGGCTTGTGACTATCCATCATCCTCTGGATTACATTCCAGAGGTTTTCAATGGGGTTCAGGTTTGGAGACTGGGCTAGCCATGACAGGGTTTTGATGTGGTGGGCCTTCATCTACATATTGATTGACTTAGCTGTGTGGCATGGCGCATTGTCCTACTGGAAAAAACATTCCTCAGAGTTGGGGAACATTGCCTGAGCAGAAGGAAGCAACTGTTTTTCCAGGATAACCTTGTATGCGGCTTCATTCATATGTCCTTTGTAAAGAGGTATGTTGAATTTTCTTTACCTAATTTTCAGATTTGCCCAACACCTGGTCATCTAATGGTTAGACGGAGACCTGGAGAGGCATACAAGCCACAGTGTTTTGCACCCACAGTGAAATTTGAAGGAGGATTGGTGATGATCTGGAGATGAATCAACAAGGCTGGAATTGGGCAGATTAAACTTTGTGAAGGATGTATGAATCAAGCCACATACAAGGTTATCCTGGAAAAACAGTTGCTTCCTTCTGCTCAGGCAATGTTCCCCAACTCTGAGAACTTATTTTGGTTTTTCCAGTAGAACAATGCACTATGCCACACAGCTAGGGCAATCAATGTGTGGATGAAGGACCACCACATCAAAACAGTGTCATGGCCAGCCTAATCGCCACACCTGAACCTCATGGGAAACCTCAGGAATGTAATAAAGAGGAAGATGGATAGTAACAAGCCATCAAACAAAGAACTGCTTACATTTTTGTGACAGGAGTGGCATAAGGTCACCCAAAAACAGTGTGAAAGACTGGTGGAAAGCATGCCAAGACGCATGAAAGCTGTGATTAAAAATCATGGTTATTCCACAAAACACAAAATTTTGATTTCTGAACTCTTCCTGAGTAGAGATGAGCCAACCCCCTAGTGTTTGAGTTTGGTTCGGTTCGTCGAACGACGGGTGTATTTGTCGAACATTCGATGAACACCTTCGAACCCCATTGAAAACAATGGCAGGCAAACACAAACACATACAAACACATAATACATATACACATCCAGTTAATAATAAACATTGCCATAATACTTACAGGTCCCGCAACGCGTCCTGCAGACTGTCTACCACCGCTTCTCCTTCTGATCATCGCTGTGTCCTCCCGGTAACCAGCACTGATGATAGGACCTTTCCGTGATGTCATAGCATGTGACCAGTCACGTGTGTATTATTTCATTGGCTACAGACTGTTCACATGGCTATGACGTCATGCTAGGTCCTGTCAGTGCATGTCACCATTATGCGATGCTCGCCCGAGCATCTCCGTACTCAGTATACAAGGCAAGTACTAGCGAGATACTCGGGCACATGCTTGGCTCTCCGTTCCTGCATGTCGGTGATCTTTACAGAGTCAGCCCTCATGCAGGGACTGGATGCCACAGCCGGTGAATAGCGGCACTGGGAATCAGGTGATAAGAGGTCACCGTTGCTATAGTAACCCGCCTGTCAGGTTACTATTGCAACGGTGGCAGCAGTGACATCACCGTTTACCAACTTGCAGCCTCTGCTCACTCATTGAGTGATTATACTGCACGGGAGTAGCAGCATCTTCCTCCCATGCAGTGCTGTCTGATGTAGCAGAGCTGCATGGGTTGAAGGAGAAAGAAGACAGAAGACCAGGATCGTGGAGGGATGAGAGGGAGTAATAAACATGGAGTCTCTAAGTGTGTCTCTGTATTTATTTCTATTAAAGTGTTTTTTCTCTGTGTGGTGTCTTTTTTTTAACCCTTTATTGGAGATTCTTAATTGCCAGGTCAAACTTGCCTGACATTAAGAATCTCTGGCTTAATACTAGCTAGTAAAACAAAGCTAGTATTAACTCATTATTACCCAGCAAGCCACCCGGCTTCTGGGCTGCTGGAAGAGTTGGATACAGCGCCAGATCATGGCGCTTCTATTTTTTTAATTATTTATTTAAATAACTAAAAAAAATGGGGTTCCCTAATTTTGATTGCCTGACATCACAGTACTGTAAAAATAAATCATTTAAAAAATGACGTAGCGCTCCGCTGTATTTTTGATTCTCAGCGCAGATAAAGCAGACAGCTACGGGTTTCCACCCCCATCTGCCTGGCGTTACCTTGGCTGGAAATAAAAATACAGGGAAGCCCATTAATTTTTTTATTTAAAAAAAAAAATGCGTGGGCTGCTGCTGTATTTTGATCGCCAGTCAGGTAAAGCCAGGCAGCTGAGGGCTGGGATTCTCGACAGCCCACAGCCACCCCTGGAAATGGCGCATTGTTTCTTAGCACCATTTCCAGGCACTTTATTTGGCTTGTCCAGCGGCTGTGATGGCGGTGGCTTGCTGGGTAATAAAGGGGTTAATACCAGCTTTGTATTCTCAGATGGTACTAAGCCCGAAATTCATGGTGTCACGCCAAAATATACATGGCCACCATGAATGAATTTCTAGTAAAGATAAAAAAAAAACACAGAAAAATATTTTTATTAGAAATAAAACACAACACAGTGACTCCATCTTTATTGAACTAAAGAACCCCCCCACTCCGCTGTAGTCCTGGGTCGAGGGTCCCGTGATGTCTAACCGGATCCAATATCATGTGATCGGTATGCTGAAATGCAAAGCGATCAGATGATGTGTCAGGTGTTCAAGGATCTGAATCACATGACACATCAGCTGATTGTATAAAGCCGTTTATACAATCAGCTGATGCATCAGTAGAAAACCCCCCCAAAAAACTGCACACTTCTGCGCAGACTTCCATCTGATTGCTGCAGGACCCAGCGGTAATCAGCTGATGCGGTCACCTGACAACCATGGGAAGGGCAGTCTCCAGTCAAGGAAACTACCTATACCTTTGAAACACGTGATGGTGTCTCCGCGGTGTTGGATGTTGATCTCCCCGAGGTCAACCATCCTTACCTATGTAGTCTTCTCCTAGGCATTGCTCCCACTAGCCAGTTTCCTACTCCACACTGATGAGGGGCAAATAGCCCGAAACAGCTGTCTGTGGATGAATACCATGTTTTGGTATAAGTGGTTTCCTTGACTGGAGACTGCCCTTCCCGTGGTTGTTCCTTCCTGGTGAAAGACCTGGCTAGTTTCCTGCCAGCATTGAGAAATATGCGATGGTGTCTCCGCGGCATTCTTGTTTTGCATATTTTCCCAGGGGGCCTTGTTCTAGTGTCACTGCGTCGAGAAACACGTGATGGTGTCCCCGCGGTGTTGGATGTTGATCTCCCTGAAGTCAACAATCCTTACCTATGTAGTCTTCTACTAGGCATTGCTCCCACTAGCCAGTTTCCTACTCCACACTGATGAGGGGCAAATACCCTGAAACAGCTGTCTGTGGATGGATACCATGTTTTGGTATAGGTGGTTTCTTTGAGTGGAGACTGCCCTTCCTGTGGTTGTTCCTTCCCAGTGAAAGACCTGGCTAGTTTCCTGCCAGTGTTGAGAAACATGTGATGGTGTCTCCGCGGCATTCTTGTTTTGAACTACAAGGCTCAGCATACTCCATCCAGGACTCAAAGAGGAGGGGAGCCAGCACTGCTTATGAAAGGCATGCAACAATGAAAAAATAAAAAGTGTAATATTCACAAATTCATTCCTACTGTAACAATTCAATGACATTTTTTGCAATGATTTGAGCCCCCCTGCCACGTCACGGCAAATCTCTATAGGGGGGTCCCTACACTTTGTTATAAATTATTATCGTACCATGTGGTCTCATATAATGAGCAGGACCATATAAGAATACCACTTACCCGAGACATGTCTGAACTGCTCTCATTCTGCAAGGACTGACAACTGCGAATAAAGGCAGCCCAGGTGCCAGTATGTGTGGCAGAACCACACACACCAGCACAATGTCAGAACCTCCCTGAACCTGTTCCGCTCTCATCCATGTTTGCTGGTCTGGCACTGTGAGGGCCAGTTCGACATTGTGCTGGTGTTTGTGGTTCTCGTGTGTGTGGTTCATTGAATTGTTACAGTAGGAATGAATTTGTGAATATTACGCTTTTTATTTTTTCATTGTTGCATGCCATTCATAAGCAGTGCTGGTTCCCTTCCTCTTTCCATCCAGGACTGTATGCAGAGTTTTTTGCCCCCCCCAAAAATGACGTGGGCTTTGCCATATTTTTGTGTGCTAGCCAGGTACAGCAGGCAGCTACGGGCTGCCCCCAACCACCAGCTGCCTATTTGTACCCGGCTAGGAACCAAAAATATAGGGAAGCTCTTTTTTTTTAATTATTTCATGAAATAATTAAAAAAAAATGACGTGGGCTTCTTTTTGTGTCCAGCTAGGTACAAGTAGGCAGCTGGAGATTGGAATCCGCAACGCAGGGTGCCCAAGCTTTCTGAGCACCCCCGCTGCAAATTGCAGTCCATAGCCGTGCCAGAATATGGCGCTTTCATAGAAGCGCCATCTTCTGGTGCTGTATCCAACTCTTTCAGCTGCCCTGGTGACGAGTAGCTTGCTGGGTAATAATAGGGTTAGGGCTAGCTGTATATTATCAACTGGCCCTAAGCCTGAAATTCATGGTGTGACGCCAATATTAGACATGGCCACCATGAATTTCTAGTACAGATAAAAAAACTACAACACACAGAAAAATATTTTTATTAGAAATAAAACACAACACAATTAGTGACTCCATCTTTATTGAAATAAATAACCCCCCTCCACAGTAATCCTGGGTCAAGGGTCCTGGCTCCCGTGCCGTCCAATCTGGATCCAATATCATCTGATCGGTTTGCTGGAAGGCATACCGATCAGATGATGTGTCAGGTTCAAGGGCCTGAATCACATGACACATCAGCTGATTGTATAAACAGCTTTTATACAATCAGCTAATGCATCAGTGCAAAAAAACAAACAAAAAAACCCCAAACTACTCACTTCTGTGCTGACCCTCGTCTGATCGCTGCAGGAGCTGCCGGTAATCATCTGATGAAGTCTCCTGATGGCATCAGCTGATAGTTTAGCCAGCTGGGCGGTAAAAAGGCGGCCTCACCACTGGACTTATACTGTCAGCTGATTCCGTCAGGTGACCACATCAGCTGATCATCGCCAGGTGCTGCAGCCATCGGACGTGTCCAGGGAGTCTGCACACAGCCGGAGTGGGGGTGGCGGTATCGGGAAGAGGAGCTGGGAGCAGACATGTCGGGAGTCTGCAGACAGGTGAATATGATATTTTTTTTCTACTGTTCACTTTTGATTTTGCAGCTGCTTCCACCTCCCGTCTGGACATGGCGCCGCACGGGAGCAGACATGGCGCTGGATGGGAGGTGGAAGCAGGGCTGGTTGTACCGGGAGGATCCACTCTTCTGTGTTTACCAACACAAGGAATCCTTACCATACACATGATTGTACTACCCACTCCTTGCATTTATAGCTGTGTTTATAGTCATAGAAACGCTTAGGGTCTCGTCACACATAGCGACGCACCAACGACCCGACCAGCGATCCAACCCGGCAGGGATCAGTGGTGCGTCGCTACATGGTCGCTTGTGAGCTGTCAATCAGGCAGATCACCGTAGCGACCAGCCACTAGCGACCCGTGTAACGACGCTGTGCTTGGTAACCAGGGTACACATCGGGTTACTAAGCAAAGCGCTTTGCTTGGATACCCTATACATACCCTGGTTACTAGCGTACGCCGCTCTCAGGCTGCTAGCACTGGCTCCCTGCACACGTAGCCAGGGTACACATCGGGTTACTAAGCAAAGTGCTTTGCTTGGATACCCGATATGTACCCTGGATACCAGCATACTGCAGGCTGCCAGCGCTGGCTCCTTGCACACGTAGCTGTAAAAAGCTACAGTTACGCTTTTGGTGATCGAACGTTATCGAACGGTAACTCGAACGTTAAGCAAATCATTTGAGTTCATCGAACGACTCGAACATTGCCAAAAACAACTCGAATTTCAATATGGCGAACGGTTCGATTCGAACAGCACTCAACTCTATTCCTGAGTTAAAACATTAGTATTGTTGTTTCTAAGTGATTATAAACTTGTTTTCTTTGCATTACTTGAGGTCTGAAAGCAATGCATTTTTTTTGTTATTTTGACCATTTATCATTTTCGAAAAATAAATACATTTTTTGCTTGGAAATTCGGAGACATGTTGTCAGTAGTTTATAGAATAATGAACTGTTTACATTTTACTCAAAAATATACCTATAAAGAGAAAATTCAGAAAAACTGAAAATTCGGAAGGGTCTCTTAATTTTTGCCAGAATAAATAATAATTTAATAATAATTTAAGCAATGTATAATTTAAGCAATCTATAATTTCAATAATTAAAGGCATTACATGAGCATTTCATCTTAATATATTGATTTGATTATAGGTTTACTAAGAAAACATAGGAAGCAATTCACTAATTTAATCATGGACAATAATTGTCTTCCATGGACAACTTTTTGAATATGTTCACACAACTGTATATTCAATATGAGTGCTGTTTAGATAACTATTTTTTCGAGAACCAAATGTCCACGTGAAACAAAAGGGCAGCATGCAATCGTATTCTCCAAATTTCAGATGATACTCGTTTATTCAAATCTATAGGCACACAAGAAAAAAATTTGGCCCCTTGCGGATCAACCATATAGCATCCTATGTGCAGATATTTTGCAATTGAATGTATTTTGTCTTGTAAATTGTAATAACTGTGATGTATAAAAAGTAGAACTAAGCATATTAGGGAAAATTTAAATTACACTGCACATTTTTT